>NC_089149.1:17467490-17579551 GCF_009819655.1 Sylvia atricapilla
TTTCCCAGGGGGTTCTGATGGGATCATGATTATTATTTTTTTAACTGGATGATGGAACATGAAAGAGTCTTGACCCTCTTCACAGATTCAGTTTGTTGGGTGAATAATTCTTCTTGGCTCCAATTAATTTTGACACTGGAGTAAATCTGTCAACAGTGGAAACATCTGCAAGAGTAGTGATGGAGCCAGGTTGTCAAATGAAGGGGACACCTGCAAGAGATCTCTGTTGCCTTCAAGATTCCTTTTCCTTTTCCTGTGTGGATCAGCCATGAAATGGGCTGTAGGTCCTTATTATGGAAATGAATGCATAATACAGAGTCAAGAAAGTGGTGCATTTAATGTCTGCTTCTCATGTGGTAGAAATTGGGGCTTGCTTTCAGCTCTTTCCTTTTATTTGGACACAATTCCTCTTCTCCTGTTCTCCACTGACTTTCCATCTTGTGGGCATTGTGGTTAAAAGGTTGGACTTTATAATCCTGGAGGTCTTTCCAACCTTAAGGATTCCATGATTCTAGACTTGTGCTGAAAGCCTCCACCCACAATGAGGAGATTTTTCATGTATTTTGGGGACTTGAGGGCATTGCCTTGATCCCACCGGTGTCAATGAACACCTTGGCACTAGAACATGAGTTTGTGCTTCTCTTTTGACTCATCTGCTATGCCTAAAAGCTGAAAGTGGAGGTCTGAAGTGACTTTCTTGGTTGGTTACAAGCCAGGTGAAGACGGGCTTGAGTATCTCAGCTGAGACTTCATATTTACCATCATGGAGGTGTAGACCAAAACTGGATCCACCCTTATCCCACTCTTAGGTCATATCAGAGCCATTTGCATCCTCCTGGCTTGTGTCAGCTTTGAAGACAGATTCCCTTTTGCTGTTGGCATTCAGCCATGAGACCACCAGAACTCTGTTCTTTCCATGGCATCCCATATGTTTCTGTCCCTGAAACAGACTCAGTGTTTGTGCCCTTGTGCAGACATTGTTATGACAGGGTGTCCTTTGTGCACAACCCCATCAATGGCAGCAATTTCAGAGCTCTAATCCCAGTAAGTTTTTATGCTCAGCACTGGCTTGATATTTCCTTTGGTCATCCTTGTAGAATTACTTTCCCCAAACTGTTGTCAACTTGGGTCATTTTGTGTTACTTGTTTGAACTTGTCAAATTTCATTTCAGACATGGGTAGTACTTGACTCATATTTACTTCAAACTCCTTTTCCTGCAGTTCATTGCTTTCATTATTTATAGGTGTTCTTGAAAGCATATCTGCTAAGCTCCTTACTGGGCCTGTATTTCACATTTAATGAGTACTTTTGCAATTTCATTACATTTTTTTTCTCAAGTCCAGGTGGCTTATTGTACAATGGATTTTTCTCTGTGGCTCCTGGTGCTTTATGGTCTCTTTCAAACTTGATTGAATTCTTCCCATAAACATATTTGTGAAAATACCTGTGACCTAAAACAATTGTCAGGATTCATAGTGCAAGCTGAGCTTTTGGTGGGGTTTAGCCCATGGCTCAGATTGTCTTCTTGCCAAAGGGTCAGAGCCAAAGTGACCTTGTGTCTTACACTCCCAGGTAACCTCAGAATGTTCCAGTGTTGATGCTTCTATGACAGTTCCGCTTTACACTAAACCTTATTCTATTTGCAGTTATCTTGGAGTTGTTCTGCAGTTTCTGTGAGATCCAAGTGGCCCAGTGGGAAGGGACACCCAGGGGGGTGACAGCAGCTGGACTGCCCAGGTGTGCCCAGGTGGGCAAGAGGCCAATGGCCCCTGGGCTGTCCCAGCCATGGTGTGTCCAGCAGGCCCAGGGCAGGGAGTGTCCCTCTGTGCTGGGACCTGTGAGGCACCTCCAGCCCTGGGGACAGCTCTGGGCCCTCATGACAAGAATCATTGAGGGGCTGGAGCGTGTTGTCTAGAGATGGGAACGGAGCTGGGGAAGGGGCTGGAGCACCAGGAGCAGCTGAGGGAGCTGGGAAAGGGGCTCAGCCTGGAGAAAAGGAGGATCAGGGGGAACCTTCTGGCTCTGTACAACTCCCTGACAGGAGGCGACAGCTGGGAGGGATCAGGCTTTGCTCCCAGGGAACAAGGACAGCACGAGAGGAAACAGCCTCAAGCTGTGCCAAGGGAGGTTCAGTCTGGACATCAGGAGGAATTTCTTCCTGGAAAGGGTTGCAGCAACTCTTGCACAAAGAGTCTTGGTCAGAGAGTACCCCTCTGTCATTGCAATATTATTAGCAGGAAAAACAGTGTCTGTGCTCTCATGCATTTACAAAAGAACTTCCTGGCCAGAGGTTACATAATCCCACCTGCCCTCACTTGGCTAACTGCAAAGCTGTGCTAAAGAACATAAACATTTCTGTGTTCTCAGTGCTCGTGGTTATCCTAAACATAAGATTTAGGATATGCTGCTGCTTCAGTCTCAATGGTAATCCTCTGAGATCTGGGCACGATATGTTAGTGCTGAGATTACCCTACAGAGATGTTTGCTTGCATCTCCTAAAAGAATTACTGAGCAGAAGTAGGAATCTTTTCCATCAGCCTTACCCAGCTTCCTAATACAAAAATCCTCTGGAGTTTGGAAGTCTAGACTTGCACACATCAGACATGCCTGCAGGCTTCCTTCAGATGTGGTTTTCTTTTTTTTGTTGTTGTTGTTGTTGGTTTTTTTTAATTTGTTCACAGCCTTATTTTGCTTGTTTTAATGAAAGTGACTATTTTCTGTTGGATATGTTGATTGGTTTCTGTATGTGTCCTGTTTTATCACCCACTCAGGTTCAGCTGTTTTACCTTTTGGTGTCTGTATGACTTCATGGGGTTCATTTGGAGAAAAGGATTCTCAGGGGGAACCTTCTGGCTCTGCACAACTCCCTGACAGGAGGAGGCAGCAAGATGGGGTCAGGCTCTGCTCCCAGGGAACAGGGACAGGACAAGGGGAAACAGCCTCAGGCTGCTTCAGGGGATCTTCAGGCTGGACATCAGGGGGAATTTCTTCCTGGAAGTGGTGGTCAGGCATGAAGGGGGCTGCCCAGGGAGTCCCCATTCCTGGAGGTGTCCAAGGAATGCCTGGATGTGTCCTTCAGAGCTCTGGGATGAGTGACAAGGTGGGGATCGGTCACAGGTTGGACTCAATGATGTTGGAGAGTTTTTCCAAACTCTGATCATGTGTTATGGTGCATAATTCTTATGGAACTACAGCTGTAGCTGTCAGTGTTATGGCTGATGGCATGACTTGGGTCCCACTTTGCCACCAAAAGCATTGAGACCCACTGCTACAGAGTTGGATATTTGTAGTCTTCCTTCCACCAGCTGGTCTCTGTGTGTCCATCAGTCCAATTCTGCTCAAATCAGTCCCAGTCTGTAGCATTTTTGTTGGCCTGTGGAGCCACGAGTTTCAGGCTCCCAGCAAAATTCACAGGGATTCAGAAAGACTGGTTTTGTACCTGATTTAATTTTGGGGTGAGATTGTGCTCCAAAGGGAGGATCTCTGGAAAGTCACGCACACCAGAGCAGTAGAAGTAACACAGTGGCTCTTGCACAACTTCCACCTTGAACTTCCACGGAGAAGGAAGGGTCTGCAGGACTGGAGCAGCTGGATCTATGATTTGACCTTGGAGAGGGCAGGAGGAACTCGCCTGAAGGGCTGGAAATTCGCCTGAGTCTCAGGGTAATCTGGAGCCTGGGCTCGCACCAGAGCACACCTGGAGCCCCTGGAGCTGTATAAATTCTCCCACTTTTGGGCAGCTCTTCACACCACATGGATTTGTTTGTTCCGTTGCTCCTCTTCCCTATGACCACATATGTGAGAAAGACGTTTCCAGGTCTCCCTCCCTCAAAATCTGTGTCACCCTCCCCTGCCAAATTCTCCTAAGGAGAAAAGCAGAGCCACCAAAACAAAGGTAAACCAGTTTGATGAAGATTTCTCCAGCAGGCTGCCTCCTCCCCCAAAATCAGGATGCACCAAATAATGGAGTGAACAAACACTTAAAAAAAGAAGTCCCTATGTGTATCCTGAGCATTTAAAATGGCTGGGAAATTCTTGCTTTTTGGGAGTGACCAGTTCATTGCTTTGCTAAGTATCTTTCTAAGCCACCTCTTGTCAGAAGAAGAGAATAAATGAAAAGAGAGAAAGAGAGAGAGAGAGAAAAAGACCTTTGCATAGCTTGGGCCTTTGTGCCGTGCATTCAGACTGATTTGTACCCTTTGTAGTCTTAATTATTTGTGAGAGCAGGATAACAGGAGTACCAAGCTCACCCATTATTTCCTGCATAAAAAAAGGCACACAGAAGCCGCTGATCGGTTTTGAATTAGCAAACATGATACTAAAAAAAAAAAAAATGCGGGGGGGTGGGGGGAGAGACGAGAGAGAGTGCATAAAAAAATTCATTAATATCATCAGGGATTAGGAGGCTGATTAAAGTGTAGCTGTTAGCGTATGCAAATGAGCGATAGGCATTTATCAGAGCCTGTGCAAGCTGTCTCAGAGCTGTAAAGCCCACGTATGTTTTTCAGCTGATTAAAACAGTTTTAAGTTCTGGAGGATTTTTTTTTTTTTTTTTTTTAGAATAAAAAAAAAATTAAAAAGCCACCATCATCTATCCTTTTCCTTTTGGCTAAATTCCTCTAAGTGCACTCCAACCATTTCCACTTGAATACACTCACTCTCTTTCTTTCTCTTTTGGGTAATGAGAGTTTGGGAAGGAAATAAACGCAAACGAAGCACGAGGCTTGCAACAGCCTCCTTGGCTTCTAAGGAACTTCCAGAATGAGGCCATTGGAGGCTGAGCCCTGGGAACACCTCTGGAACATGGACACGGTGCAGCCCGGCCAGGCTGAGGCCCTGGGGGAAAGAAATGGGCTGGTGGCTCTTCCTCCTCAGCTTCATCATGCTTGGGGGTCATGTTTGGGGCCTTGCCTCCCTTTGGAATGGAACTGGGGTCTCCATCCCAGCCTCTCATGAGCCCGGCTCCCTGTCACAAAAAATTTGGTATTTCCACCCAGGCAATGTGTCTTCCTCCTTCTGGATGGGTTGGCCATGGATGGAGCAATGGATAACCAGGGGTCTGCAGGGGGGATATGGGATGGGATGCAGTCCCCCGACCTGCTGGAGCACAAACTTGTAACAAACCCTGTTCCAAACCCCGCTACAAAGCTTGGAGGAGGGACATGTAAGCCACAGCAGAGGAGCAATGTCAGAGAGAGCTGCAGCTATTCCATGCAGACATCTCCAGATTTTTTTTTCTGCACCACACAGCCCACTGGATCTGCTTGGCATGGCCAAGGTTTGTTGAAGAGACTGGGCTTCGTTTTATTCTGGAGTCCCCAAGTGAAATCCCCAGAGGGGAATTTTTCCAGAAAACAGTGAAGCTTTCTGGAATGGTTGTTTAACACAAACACCCAAATCTGTGCTTTCCACTGATTCAGCCCATCTGTATCTCCAGCATTTCCATGGAGAAGCCACAGTAAAATACATGGAAATGTCCCTCTGTTATCACTAATATTAGGATTTTATGCCCCATTCATCAACACTACATTAAATTTCCCTTCCTTGGGGTATTGTCTATAATCAAAACATTTTTTTTTTGTTTTGTTTTGTTTTGTTATTTATCAGAGATACTTTAGAGGCTCTGAGCTCTCGTTGCTCCTCTACATGTGGCTCAATTGGGAAAGGAATTTCATCATCTTGGTAATCAACAAAAGTGGTTTTGGCAAACTGCAATGAGGTGACTGGCTGAGGGGAGTGAACTCCTGGAGGAAATTCTGGAATTGTTCTAGGTCTGGGAAAAATCACAAAGCAAGTGGATAAAGGTTGGTTTTGTGTGGTTTATCACATGAACCCAAAATTTATCACCTGAACCCAAAATTTATCATGTGGCTCTTGAGCTTATCCCATATGTGGAGTAAGCATCATGGTAAGCATTCCTTGGAAGAGCACTCTCAGTTATGAGCCTGCCAGGTTTTCCATTATAAACCAACAATGGTGTTTAAAGTGTTTATAACTTCGCTGTAAAATTTTGCTCTATTGAAACTTGGCAAAGGCAGGACCTGCCCAACAGTAATTTTGTTGTTGTTGTTGTTGTTGCTGTTACGTATTTGGAAGTAAATCAGCTTGGCCATTTATGTTTTAAAAGATTATTTCTTTTGAGCCCCAGCCTCTCATTTCTCAGGCTGGCAAAGGCTCCCGGCGCTGCAGGGAAAATGCATCCAGCGTGGAGGACGGGCTTTGTGCCTGTCATTGAACAGCGACCCCTTCCAATAATTGGGGAAGCACTCTGGCAGCTCCTGGACTGCATCCCATCCCATTTCCCCCTGCAGAAGCATGGATATTCACTGCTGTTTCATATCATTCATTACCAGCCTTTCCAAGGCCAGGGAGAAATATCGTGTCTGTGTGGAAAATTGAAGAGCAGTGGAAAGGGGCCATGTCTGGGAGCAGCCTGTAAGTGACTCAGGAAACCACAGTGCTGGGACCACGGCTGGGCTCGGGACAACTCATGGAGCATCAACCCTGGTGGGTCCTTGTGGGGGCAGCTGGAGGGAACATGGCAGAGTCCAGCAGCAGGGACACATGGATGTCTGTATGGCAGCATGGGCACAATTTCCTCCAGCCCTGGGATCCCCAGCACGGGAAGGGCATCAGCCTGCTGGAGTGAATCTCCATGGAGCAGACCATGGAGGTGCCCCAAGGGTTGCAGCCCTTCTGCCCTGGAGCCAGACTGGGAGAGCTGGGGATGTTCAGCTGGAGAAGAGAAGGCTCCAGGGAGACCTCAGAGCCTCTTCCAGGGCCTAAAGGGGTTCCGGGAGAGCTGGAGAGGGACCTTTGGACAAAATATGGATTGAGAGAACAAAGGCAAATTGCTTTAATTTGAAAGAGAGTTTAAATGGGAATTTAAATGGGTTTAAATGGGTTTAAATGGGAAACTGGGAAGAAATTTTTCTCTGTGAGGGTGGGGAGGCCCTGGCACAGGTTGCCCAGAGAAGCTGTGTCTGCCCCTGGATCCCTGGAAGTGTCCAAGACCAAGCTGGGCAGGGTTTGGAGCAACTTGGGATAGTGGGAGGTGTCCCTGCCCATGGCAGGCGGTGGAATGTGGTTGGATTTTTACAGTCCCTTCCAATCCAGGCTATTCTATTAGCTCTTTGCTTTATTCACAGTTTCTTTTCCAATGACAAAAAGGAGCAACAAATGATGACTTGTTTAAACAAATAATTGGTGCCCAAACTGACATTTCTATGGCCAAGTGTGGGCTCCCACCTTGAAGCTGGGGAGAAGTACTGGTTGTGCCACATCCAAAATTAAACAAAGAAACAACAAAGGCTCAGAGATGATACAAAGACTTCCAAGTGTGGCTGGAGTGACAATATTGTCTGGGTTTTTTTCCCAGGAAAGAATGACTAGAAAATTAAATGACTGCAATAAACAGTATAAAGGAGGTCAAGCAGGCAGTCAAATTTATTTTTTAGACAATTACAACAGTGTCTCATTCAAAAGGACACTGAATAAAATTGAAAGGCAACAGAACTGAAAACTGATAAAAAGACACTTCTGTGAGCAATTCATCCATAGCCTTAGGTGTTCATTGCCCCGAGATATTGCTGCAGCAAATTTCTCCTGTTATGCTAGGCAGGAAAAAAGCTGTTAGAAAATGCAGACACAGCCACGTTCCACGACTTACAGGAGGCTCTTCCAGAGTAGCCTGTCCTGGAATTTTCTGCATCTCCTCTTGGCGTCAGTGGGAGTGCCAGGACACTGGTCTGGGACACTGGTGTTGTTTTGAGCAAGTCCAGTTGTTTGTATCCCCCAACATCTGGAGATTTCCATTTTGCACATGGCCCCCTGAGAGATAGCACCATGCACTGCTCTGGTGGGGCTGGCAGGAGAAGAAGGAGAAGAAGCAAGAGAATGAAAAATTCTCATTTTCTATAAATGAGAAAATTTGGAATGTTGATTTCCCCTGAGGATGGAGGCATGTTTCAGGACAGAGTAATCCATGTGGCTGTTCCCACACTGGGAAAAGGAGGAGCACTGGGAGGTGACCTGTGAAGCAGAGTTCTTCCCAGAGATGGGAAGATTCCTGTTTCTTCCCTCCTGTAGGAAGCTGGGGATAGACAGGACACACCTCTCCAAATGGGTTACCACAAGCAAACAGGGAACTTAGGTTCTTTCAGCTTTTCTTTCGCATTAAAGCAGGTGAAGCCTTAGCTCAGTGGCAAAGAGTGGAGAATCCCACAGAGGGGCTCATGGAATGCCCTGCTCTGTGCAGCCAACTCAAATCCATGAGGAATGGTCTCAGGATGAAGTGGAGGAATTTCTGTGTTGGGAATGAACTGTAAAGAGGATGAACACACCAGCTGAAACCACCCTGGTGTTCCCAACCCAGGCATCCCAGGTGCTGAGTGGAGCTGGGAAAGTACCATGGAAATCGGGTATCACTGAGGTAATGGGGTCATGGAGGTTGGAAGCCCCCTAAGGTCATTGAGTCCCTCCAGGATTGCCAAGGCCACTGCTAATCATGTCCCTAAATGCCACTGTCTGGGGGTTTTGGAATCCTGTGTCCTTCTCTCCAGGGTTAAGAAAACAAACACCCTGATTATGGCACTTAACAGCAGCTTGGTCTTCCACGTTATTATATTTAATTTTTTAGGGGTGTCTACCTACATGGAGTCTTCAGGTGAGAAATCATCTGCAAATAGATTTATAATTCTCTGCAAAAGGTTGCCTCCCCCAGGCTAGAGCTATGAAATTTCTGTGGTTTTACTCTAGACAAAAAGTTATAAAGATGCTTTTTTTCTTACATAGCATAAATCAACCTATTCTGAAATGTGTCATTCCGTGGGGCCTTTCAACACAGAAGTCATGATCCAGCTAGGTAAAGATTTCATCGTTCATGTGCCGACGATGATTCCTAAATTTCAGAAGAGATTTGGGGCAAATTTTCCCCTGCTGCTCTCCTTGACAAGGCAGTTTGGAGACATGAGCAGCTGCCGAGACAGAGGAGCTGTACAAGAAGAAATACAGCCCGACTCCTAAGCATTTTTGGACCTCTCCAAAGGCTGGCTGCAGTCTCGTGGAGCTGGCAGATGAAATTGGAGTCCAAGATGTATTGCAGTAATTCTGCCAAGGAAGTGCTAACAACAGGAAACACAATGTAAATATAATCGAGGTCATCAGCCCCTTTTCCTTGCATAAGTACTTAAATATGTGCTGGTATTGCAGTTACTTAACTGTAATTGCTCAGGGCTTCAGGTCGCTGAGCTTGTATTCTTCCCTCAGGTGATGTATTGGTTTCTGACCCTCCTTGGACACGCCCTGTAAATATTTATGCACCTCCAGTCAACGGCTTGGTGTGTTTATTCAAAGATGGGACAATTAACACGCAGAGGAAGGAGTTTTCCAGGCTCCTTACAGACGTGGTGTAGGGGACAACGATGGATGTGAGAGGCACATCCAAAATGTCTCACTTTTGGAAGGGTCCAGAGCAACTTTTTTCCTTTGCTTCAGGTGGGGAAGACCTTCTTTGAGGAAGTGCTCGAGGTGATGCTTGAATTACCACCATTTAAAAGACACAGACTGCTCACAGATGCCACTAAACTTCCTCCCACACCACTGCCACCACTGGAGGGTCTCCTTGGTCCCTCCAAACCCCCGAGCTCTTTCCAGCTGGTCCAGCTGGCCAGGGAATGTCTATGTGTGGCACTGACACAGTTAACCAGGATGAGGAGATAATTTTCACAGCTGAATGCTCTGCAATGGGACAACAGAGATGCTAAAGAATATTTACTAAAAGGCAGAACATTTGTGGAAAAAAAAAAATCCAAGCACACATAATTACCACAGCATATCATGCTTTCATTTTTGCAGCTTTCTTGATAACTTCTGGCACAGCACTCTGGCAGGGAGAGCGTGGGTTAGAGAACAAGCCACCCGTGCCTCCTTCCCTATCCTTGATGTGCCAAAGAGCTGGATACAGCCCCAGCTGAAGCTTTAGTCTTGGTTTAATGTTCATTTCCAACTGGCATATTTCTGTTTTGCCATCCAGACCAGGATAGAGGGACCTGGTACCGAAGGACAAGGCGGAGAGGACCACCTTGGGGCAGATTATACCACTGCAAACCGTGTTGTGCACCTTCCACCTCCCTTGCGTGTGCCTTGTTGGGGAGAGCTGCTCACCAGAGAAGAAAATGATGCCTGGGGCAGGTAAGACACACACTTTTCCAACTCAGAGTGGTGCACCTCAGCCAGAATGTTCTGAATGTTGCTAATTCCTTGTGCTTGCTCAATTTCCTGTCTTTTTATACAGGAAGTTTATGGAGAAGCGTCCATGTCTCCTTCCCACAATTTCCTGAGTGTATTCTGCCTTATGTCCCCTGGTGCAGGTGAGGAAATCCCATGGCCTGGGTCTGGGGCTCGACCATAGTGCACAAAGGGAACACCCAGTTCTGGAAGCTGCCTCCAACACACCCATTTCTTGCCATTTTCACTTTTTTTCTGGCACTGTTTTGCTGTGCAGGGTGATGTTGCAGGTGGCAACTGGCAGGGGGGACACCGGGTGCCTGAAGGATTCCCATGGTCCCCGAAATACTGCAGAAGGGTATCCCCAGACCCCATGGTGGTCTGGGAGCAGGTGGAGGTTGGATGGGATGTCCTCTGTGTTCAATGCCCCAGACAGATCATCTGGGTTGTGGCTGCTGAGTCCCTGGTGTGAGAGATCCTTTTTCTCCGACCTCTTAGAGCTCAGTTCACCATGTTTGGAGATGTATGTTTGCTTTTTAAGTTGCAAAAGTATAGAATGACCCTCCCATGAATAATTTCTGATTCTGCTGAGAGCTGCCTTTAGCACTGTCTCAGCACTGTGGCTGCCTAAAGAGTTTCTTTCAGAAATGGGATCATGTTCAGGAGCGTTTGCAGGATCTGCTCCCATTGATGCCTTGGTGGGAGGGCTGGGGGTTGCAGGGGCAGCTTAACAAAGGTTTTCTACATTTTTTTCTTAAGTTTTTGTAATATTCTCTCCTATTCTAATCATGTCATGTCATATCATATTAATCGTATCATATTAATCGTATCATATAATGATTTCTGTTGGAAGGGACCTTAAAGTTCATCTCATTCAAGGACAGGAATATCTTCCACTGTCCCAGGTTCCTCCAAGCCCCATCCAACCTGGCCTTGGACACTTCCAAGGATCCAGGGGCAGCCACAGCTGCTCTGGGCAACCTGTGCCAGGGCCTCACCACCCTCACAGGGAAGAATTCCTTCCCCATATCCCATCTCACCCTGCCCTCTGGCAGAGTACAGCCATTCCCCCTTGTCCTGTAATTCCCTCTCTAGCTCTCTTTGAGGCCCTTTAGGCACTGGAAGGGGCTCTACGTTCTCCCTGGAGCCTTTTCTTCTCCAAGCTGAGCACCCTCAGCTTGCCCAGCCAGTTTCAAGAGCAGAGGGGCTCAGGCCCTTGGAGCACCTCCGTGACCTGCTCCAGAATTGTCCCTACAGCTCCGTGTCCTTCTCCATCCATCACAGCAGAGGAAGTTGGCAGTGTGCTGTCATCCTCGTGGGAGTCAACACAACTCAGAAAAGCCTGGGAGAAGGCCCAGCCTTCCCCCCACTCACAGGGAGCCAGCACAGTCCCAAGGACATGGTGGGAGCTGTGGGATTCCAAACTGGAGACAGGGAGCTCAGGAGCCTTTAGCGCCTCTCCCAGCTGCTGAACCTTTCTGCCTTGGGAGGCCTCTCTCAGCTAATGGATGTTACAAGTAGTTTAGCTCCAATTTTGCTGTATGGCCTTTTGCAAATTCAATTATAGAGCCTCTTGTCTTGCCACAGTCGGAATTGTTCTCAGTCTAATATCCTGTTCGCCAGGCTTTTGTTTTGTTTCCTTGTAGCCTGAGATGTCCTTGTTGTGATCCTGAGCATCTCCTCCGCCTCACGGCCCTGCTACCTTTGCGTGCAACACTTCTGCTGCTCTAAAGATACCAAAAGGTTTTAATTACGATTAAGCCAAGTCATTTCTGCAGTTTCCAGCTGTAAATAAACAGCCTGTTTTGGATAATGGAGGTAATGGTTTGCATTTCAACTCTACTTCTAACCTCTGATTTTCGCTTGTAATATTTTATGTGGTTAAATCAATTTTTTCTGCCATTGAATGTAGCTTTTCTTTCCTTTTTTTTTTTTTTTTTCCCGTTTAAACCCAGTTGTAAAGCGTGTGTTTCATCACATCCTTGTTACCCTAGGACATGCCTGCTGCAGTTAAACTTGCCTGTAGTCATGCTCCTTTTTAGAGGGGTCTGGAATGGGGAGGAGGAATTTTTGTTGTTTTCTCCTATTGCTGACAAAGGAACCAAACGCTTTAGCTTATTAAAAGTCAGGTAAAAATACAGGCATTGGCAAATGGATGTATTTTCTGAATTCACAGTGTGGTTTACTCTATGGGGTGCTGGGCTTGGCACACACCTGGTTTGGGGTCACAATCCTTCTGCACGGCCTGAGTCAACCCCAGGTTGAAATCAGACTATCACTGCAAGATTGTTAAACACATTCTTCATTTCCAGAGCTGCTAAACATGCTTTATGAGGGCAAAGTGACTTTTCCAGGCAGGGAATTAATGGTAATTATTTCAGTGGACAGGAAATATAATATGTATCATCAGTGCAAACTGACTTAAGCCAGCCAAGGAGTTATCACTGGAATATTTTCATCTAGGTCGCTTAAAGCCTTTATTAATTAAATACTGCTGTGTGACTTCTTTCTAAAGTTTAATCTACAATCTGGATTTTTGATTAAAATATGGGCAATTTCAGCCAGCTCCTCACAGTGACCACACCATGGTTTTACAGAGTCCTCAGATGTCACTGCTGTTGCCTTGGATTGATCTTCATTGTGTGCTGCTGAAATCACCCTTTGGATCCTGCCTCAATCTCTTCCCCAGCACCCTGCACTTCTAAATGTAAATCCTCTGTTTTTGCTGGTCCTCCCAGCTGGCACACCCTCCTGACTGGTGGTGTTTTGTGCATGAGGAAAGTCACATTTTGAGCCAGGGAAGAGGTGGGAGAAGGGGATGCTCTTCACCCAGTTTGGTGGTGGCATAGGGATTTCAACCCGGAGCTGCATTGTATAATTTCAATGTGTCCATATTGCTGGCAGGTCAAGGAGTCCCCAGGATGGTTTGGGTTGGAAAGGATCTTAAATCTCATCCTGTTCCTGCCCCTGCCACAGGCAGGGACACCTTCCACTATCCCAGATTGCTGCAAATCCTATCCCACCAGGCCTTGGACACTTACAGGGGTGGGGCAACTCCTGTTGGCAAGTTCCTCAGACTTGTGTCTCTGCAGGACCTTTAACTCCATGATGTTGGACTGACAGTTGCCTCTGGTAATCCCTGGGAACATTCAACTACTTCTGGTTCAGGTGGTAGCTGAGAGAAGCCTTTTTCCTCCAAGACTGCCAGCTGCTCCACAGGCTGCATTTGCTGCTCCATGCAATGCAGCTCCATTTCCCCTGGATGCTTCCCAAATATGATGGTGGTCAGTGGCCCTTTTCCTGTGGAGATGGCAGAGAACAAATGGCTTCTGCAGAGCTCTGCTTATGGGGTGTTGGTGTCACCTTTCAGCTGCCTGGACTGTCCTGAGCAGGAAGGAGTACGAGGAGCAAAGAGGAGCAGGGAAGAAGAGACACAGAGAATTCCTAAACACATTTTTCCAGTTAAAACATAAAGTATTGTGTGTGTGCATCACTTTAAAGACCTGCCTAACCCTCTTCTCCAGACCACAACCATTAACTCTTCTTTTTTTTTAAGCCAATAATCAATGTGGGTCTAATTTGTTACATTGACATTTTTGCTGGTTTCATCTGAAAGAATTAATTAACATCAAAATGTTTCCTTTCCAGGTGTAAGAGTGGGGGGGGCTCAGCAGTCAGATAATTTTTGACCTTTGTTGAGAGAACATTTAAATGAGGTTAAGCCTTGGGTCTCCTTGATTGAAGATCGAGTGTCTGCTCTGACAGATCTGGAAATACATTACCTGGGCCTTCCAGGCAGTCTGGGCCCAGTGGTCTTGGCAGGGCAACTGGGAAGTGGCCAAAATGGGAAGTGGAGGATGTGAAAACAGAGCAAGCTCTGTCCTGGATTCTCTTTCCCAACTCCAAGGCATCCTTCTGTCTTATTCTCTGCAGCTGCATCTTGGCCGGGAGTCCCTTGGACCTGCACTCTGCTAATTGAAGTGCAGCTGGATCAAGGCTGTCTCAGCCTGAAGAGCAGCTTTTCTTTATGAAGCATCATCTCTAATGCACCTGTGTTGATTCCAGTGGGTGATAGGGCCCCGGGGAGAAGGGGAGGACAGGAATGTTATCCAGCTACACCTGGATCTACAGCACTTGTTTTAATTGCTTCTGGAGCTCTTCACCAGGGCCTCGTCAACAGGGCTAATACACAGGAGGACTCAATTTATTTCCCACAAGAGATGGTTGAGTTGTTTTCTCTTTGTTATGAAGATTGATAAGAGCAATTGGATAAAGCCTGGGCTGCTACTTAACCACCTCAGATCTTCCTGAGACTGGGTGGAGTCTGGCTGCCAAGCTGGGAGGCTGCAGTGCATCCCAGGAGGGATGTGGGAACCTGGGGCTTTTCCTCCTGTGCTGCAGCGGCAGCACTGGAAACTTTAATCAATAAAGTTAAGCTTTCAATGCTTAATTTGGAAAACATGCAATGCAAAATCCTAAAAGGTTAGGATGGGAGGATGATGCAGAGATCTGCTGACATTACAATGAGTCAAAGGAAAAGTATCAAGGAGCAGGTGCAGATGTCCCCTGTGCTGCAAGGTTCCCCTTCTTCTCGTTTACTCCACCATGCATCACTGACTCAAGAGATACAAACTCTTGGATCAATAAAATAACCTTTTTGGGAGCTTTCAGATGCAGCCCCTGACAGACTCCTCTGTAAGCACCACAGTGCTCCATGACCAGCTCCAGGCTCAGCTTGCATCCTGCAAGCCTGGGTGCTCCATGTCCAGACATATCCCTGGTGGCAGCTTTCCTGTGGTGCCTCACTCATGGACCCATCATGGGGCTGAGGATCCAGCCCAGTCCAGGTGTTGCTTCACCTTGGCCTCTTTGCTGGATTATTTTCCATGAGAGGTGCCTGGAGCACAATAATTGCAGTGTTTGGGAGGGTGTTGGGATGCACGTTGTCTGTTTTGTGGCAGATCCCACTTCTTCCTTGCTGTGTGCTCTTCTCTATCCTCTGTCCTCTCCTGAAGTCCTAACTAGTACAACCTCAGTGAAAATGAATAATGGTATGCCTGAGAAAAATAACATGGTATCTTGTTATCCATGTTCTGCCATGGTTTAGAGTAAAGGAGTTTGAAAATATCTGGAATAGCAAAGTTCATTGGTTGTGTCCACCACAGGTGGGAGAAGCGACGTGGCAGATGCCTTGCACCCCAACTTTTGCCCTGGTAATTAGCAGGGAAGAGACAGAATCCATTTGGGTTTTGAAATTTGAATTTAAATGTATCTGTTAAAGATAATCCATGCAGGGAGCACGCTGTGGCTGGTCAGGAGCTCTGGCAGAGGCTCATGCTGCTCCTGGAGGGATTGATCCCTAAATAGGGTCCTCTCTCTGGAGCGAGCAACAGCTGGTAACACATCTGGCCTCATGCCTTGATCACTTGAGGGACATTTTTGGAAGTGTCTCTTGGTGCTCTTCTCCATGAGGTGTTTGAGAGGACAGGTTACCTGTCCCAAGGGATGACTTGCAAGTGGGCACATCCCCTCAGCATTCCTGGGAACTGTGGAAGCCCACTCCTCTGTGGGAATGCTGGAGCTTCCAAATCAGCCTGGGGTGCCCCATTCCCAGTGGCTTCAGTGTGAAGGCAGCTCCAAGTGCAGGACTCTACTGGTGCCACGTACACAGCAGAATCCACTCCAGCTGTGACCACAGAGTGCACACACATCCCTGGGGTCCTTCGTACACTGTCTAGCCAACCTCTCCTCTGAGTGAAACTGTCTTAGTTTGGAAAGACAAGTGTCTGCCAGGAAAAAGCCATTGGAATGGAGAATGTAAACCCCTTTCCTCTGAATTATTATAATTTTGAAATTAAGGAGCTTTCAGGCAAAGATATGGGAATAGGAATAACAGTTCTTTACTACGAATATTAAAAATGTAGTAGTACAAAAAAAGGCAAAAGAACAAAACAGAAAAACACTGACAGGGTCAGAACCTGACCTTACACCTTGTTGGTCAGGGTGTTCGGAGCAGCCCAATCAAGTCCTCCTGGTGTGACAGATGTGGTTCTGTTGGAGCAGAGATGATCCTGTAGAAGGGTCCAGTGGTGGTGAGATGGGTCTGCTCTCCCTCTGGGAATCCAGTGCAAACAGGCTGTGCTGGTGTTCTGAATCTCAGGTTTTATCCAGGTAAGAATGCTGGGCTCCTCCCCCTGGGTGGAGCATCTCCCAGTGGGATGATGTAATTGTCTCAGCCCTGCAGTGAGCCTGGATGGCCCATGAACAGCAGATATCCCCTGGAGGGAGGATGGGTCCTGGGAGAGATAAGAACACTGCCCCACCTGGTTTAACAGCTGCCCATTAACAGAAGACACTCCCCCCTGAAGTTATGAGGAATGGGTTATACAAGTGATAAAGAAAAAGCCCAACACCTCCCCAGCTGGTTTCAACAGATGGGAATAGAATACATCCTGCATTGAACCCAAGACAGAAACCCACAGTCTGTGGCACACAGAGAGCTGTGTGTCCATTTGGCACAACCTGGTGCCACCACCAGTGTGATAAATGGGTCTTTCCACATCATAGACTGTGGTCCCTGGGTGGCACAACCTCTCCATCATTGTCCTTGGGGTTTATCTTTGTGCCCATGGATTAAAACCACTGGGAAGGATTTTTTTCATGCCTTCATCCTCATCTCCTGCCAGGCATTTCTGGTGTGCCTGCTTTTAAGTGTCGTGCACTGGTATACAGCTATTTACAGTGCCTGTTCCTGCTCTTCGAACAGTGTAAATCAAGATTAATTCCACTGAAGTTTATGGAGTTACACCAGTGTAAAACTGACTGATAAGAGATTCAGGCCATTTTCATCGGGTTTGTTCACTTGTTTGTTTGAAATTATATGTGTTGCTGTGGAATGATAAAAGGTGGGGATTCAAAGGCAGGTTCACTGCAAAATACGATTCAAAGGTTTTTGACTTCACATAGTACAGCAAAACAATCACTTACCGCAGTTGTATTTTATTGTAGAGTGGGATCACGGAGTGTGGAGGAGGAGAAGATGAAAATGAGGCAGAGAAAGAGGAAGGGGAGAATGGAAGTTTCATAACACAGCATCAAAGGCACCAATGGAAAATTGGGGTGCCGTCACAACATTTTACATGGATGGTAATTTAAGCAGATATCCATGAGAATGAGGCTGAGTGGCTCCCAAAATCCCTTCAGTGTGGGACACGCCAGCTCACATCCCAAGTGGACAAGGCAAGTCCCTATTTTTTGCAAATTCATCTTGCAAAAGAGCCCATCTGCAAATGAAGGCAGTAAAGCCTCTCCAAAAGAGCTGCTCTGTCATCTGTGCTTGTGTTTGCTCACAGATCCCCATGTCCCTTAACATACTGGAAGGTGAGACAGTGCACTGTGACAGGATCCACCGTGTCCTGGGGCATGTGGCGTGGAAAACCCACTGGTTTTGGTCCCTTATGTTGTACAGAGCAAGTGGCCTGTGGATAAATAATTCAGTTTTCTTTCCGTGCTGTTCCTAGAAGATTTTGAGCTGACATCTGGTTTCATACACCTTGTATCAATGCAATTTTCCTTTCTTTGTGGGAATTGTAGTTCCTGTTCTTTCACCTCTGATATGACACAGATTCACCCCAATGATCTCCTCTCCCTCTTGCCAGGTGTCTGCTTGGAAGAACCTGTCCTCCAGCAGCTGCTGGCTTTCTCAGCAGCTTTTCTCAGCTCCCTCAAGCCATCATAGTGTTTTTGGTTCCTTCAACGCAGAGATACTTCTGAAGCATTCCAAGCTCCAGGTGGGTTTGCGCTGGCACAAGTATTTTTTTTAGATCAAAACAGTAGGATTCAGTTTCCTTTGGCTGCTAATAACGAATTCACTGTTTACATGCACGTGCTCCCTACTTTAGTAATTTATGCTCATTTCAGCAGACTGATACATTACTCTCTATGTTCCTGTCGGACAATGCTGCTTTGCAAAGCTGAGAGGTCCAGGAAGGACAGATTTTGGGATTGGTCATGGTTTCCTGTATGTAAGGTTGTGACAGAGGGTTTAATTATACAACTGTAGTGCTTTATTTCCTTGGCTGGGCAAGAAGGAGATACTGAGGGAACAATATCATGCTCTGAGGTTTCCCTCATCCTTCAGTGTGTGGCTCCAAGAATGAGTCCAGGGAAGGGAACGGAGCTGGGGAAGGGGCTGGAGCACCAGGAGCAGCTGAGGGAGCTGGGAAAGGGGCTCAGCCTGGAGAAAAGGAGGTTCAGGGGGATCTCTCTCCACCGAAGCAGTTGGTGCTGGGTGCTGGCTGGAGGTGTCCCAAGCAGAGCCAGAAGGGTGGAGCTGTGCCAAGGGCAGGATCCCTGTGGGCTCAGGGCAGATCCATATCCAAAGGCTGAGGTCTCTGGAATGATCCTTGCCTGGCAGAGGGAAACGAGCCTTGATTCACAGAGGCACAGACAAAACCAACACCAGACCTTTGCAAGCTCCAGGATGGATTTGTCCTGGTGTCCTCCCAAATAACCTTTAGTTGGGGTGATATTTGGTGATATTTCCCTCCCTAGCCCTGAGCACACACCACCTTTGTCCATGGGCCCCACACCCAGCCCCATGGGGAGCCCTCCACGTGCTGAGGAGAGGCCCCTGCATTATTCCAGAGCTTTCCCCCCGCTCAGAGCTTGCCTATGTAATGTTCTTCCCTTACAAATTTCATCTTGCTGCACTGTGCATCCAAACGATTCGGTGATGGAGCGCACAGGGAAAAAAAATTATAATGCCATTAAAAGTTATCATAAATTTCAGATCAGCATCACTTTTAATCCGATACACAATTTTACTGCCTCTATAAAGTAGGTGATTTGCAGTGGTCTGAGGCGTCTCCTGGCGCATTTTACTTCTTTTTAAATTAAACACACCAACTTTGTGCTGAATTCAGAGTGCGGACATAAAAAAGGGGGTAAAAAGGAGAGGGAAGGGACATCAGATGGGAATTGCAATTGAATCTTTATATATGCCATCTTGGTACTGTGGTACTAAATATAGTGCCAGGTAAATAGATGTGCTGAAATATTCAGAATAAAAAACAAATGTTCCAATAGCAGAGAAACTGAGCATGGAAAATGTTTCCCTTGCTGCTGTGCTTTAGAGGCTAAAATGCTGTTGTTTAAAACACTCTGCTGGAAGATCTTCTGTATCTCATGCATTAAATTAGACACTGTGCACAAACATGGATTTTATATTTTATATTGTATATTATGTGGTTTCTAACCCTCCCCCCTGCCAATGGAGCAAGCAGTAAACCCAGAATATCCAATTAATATAAATATAACATTATGCCATTTGCTGATATGAAATTTTTAAGACTGGGAAACAGACAACATTTCATGGAGAAATATTTGAAATTAAGATCAGAGATAAGGTAATTATGCACCAGTGATGAAGATTTCATCTGTTTGTAGGCCAAGAGGTGTCAGAGCCTGACAAAACCACTGTGACCACCTGAAGAGCTGGTCCCTCCTTCCACCTTTCTGCCCCTGTGACCCCCCCACTTTTGGGCCAAGAGTTTGCAGCTGATCTCATCAATATCCTCTGGTTTTACCTCCAGTCTTTGCTCCAGATCTGAAAGGAGGAGATCAAGAACTGACTGGTGGCTTTGCTGAGCTACTCTCTGCCTTCAAAAAAGGCAAAATATTTCCCCAAGGTAATTCTGAAAAGGTTCATCCTTGTTGTGTCTCACTTGAGTTTTATAAAATTACAAAAAAAAAATTAGAGTCTGGTTTTAAAACTTCTTCTCCAAATCAGTTGTGGCTTTATGGGCTATTAAAGAGGATTCATGAGGCTCTGGAGGTCTGTGACGTAAAAAAAAAAAAATAACCTAAAGGAAAAGCTTGTACAGTCCCAATCTCTTCCTCTCCTTCTCCCAGGCTGGGAGATTTTGGTTTGAATAAATAAACATCTGCCAGTGATAGCAATAAACCAAAGTAGCCACATTTCAGTGAAAGTCTGGCCCAGGAGCTCTCCTCTTCAGATGACCACTGGGGTGACCAGCACAACAGCCACTTTCCATGTGGTTTGGATGGATTAGTTGTAAAATGAAGTGAATGGAGAGATCCAGCTCTAAGACCCCAAAAAGTAAAAGGCAAAGAAAGTGAAAATCTATCCCTGAGAACGTGGCTGCAGGAAGGAAGCAAGCAGTTAAAGAGATTTTTTAAAAAAAGATATCATAATTTATTTTTTGTTTTAATTTCCAGGTAAACAGTTTTCCCTGCTGGTTCCATGCAGGAGTGTAGATCCTTGGGCTGTCTCTCTCCCTTGTAGCTGTCAGGTGCTTTCCTGTCATTCCTACCTTGGAACACAGTGGGGTACTTGGGGTGTCCTGTGCAGGGACAGGATTTGTACTTGATGATCCTTTTGGGTCCCTTCCAACTCAGGGAAGTCTGTGATTTCCCAACTATTTGCCTTTTTTTTTTTTGGTTGGTTTGTTGGTTGGTTGGTTTTTTGTTCATTTGTTTGTTGTTTTTGTTTTAGCTGAGACAATTTATTTATTTCCTGGTTATGGGCTCTATCAGCAGCTCCTGATTTCATTCCCTCCTGCCTTCCAGACGAATTCAGCTTTTCTTTCCTCCCCTCAGCTGTACAGCACAAGGAGCTGCTGCTTCCCAAACCCACTCTGCCTCCCAGTGCTTTCCTATCAGGCACAACACTGCAATGGGCCCCAGGGCGTGATATTTTATTTATTTTGATTTATAAAATTAAAGGGATGTCTGTCCCTGAGTGGAGCCAGCCTGGCGATGATGATGTGGTGAAAACGCCACTGGCGTGGAAATCACGGTTTATTGTAACCGGGACTCAGACGGGGAGTCGCTGACACCACTTAGCAGCTTGTCGTTGTTACTGGCAGAGAAAACATCTCCAGATCTCACAGAAATGGCAGTTTTCTCGGGAAAGCTGTCTGGGGTGGGAGAGAAGAAGTTCCCTGTGTGGCCGCAGGCTCCCAGCTCTGAGCAGCACCCGGGCTGGGATGCGCTCAGATCGGAAGGGAGGAGGTGCTGGGAGCATCCCCTAAAATCCCCCCCTGGGCCTGGCCTCAGCTATTTCCTGCTCCCTGCTCTATTTGTAGGCACAGAGGATGATTTGGGAAGATGGGCACCCCTCCATATTTCTCTGTGACAGATCCGTCCTCAGTTTGCACATTCGGGGTTGGAATGAGATGAGCTTTAACGTCCCTTCCAACCCAAACCATCCGGTGGTTCTGTAATTCCATGACTCCATGATTACCTTCCGTATTGTGGAAATCCTTCAGCCCCACCCCACCCTGTTTCGCCGTGCCCTTCGTGCACAGGACGTGTGAGAAATCCCAATTTTTGCAGGGAGGGGCTGTTCCTTGAAGGTGGAGCCGGCAGAGCATCACCCGGCTCTGGGCTGGGGGACTGCCCCCCAGGAGACACCTCCCGGCACGGCGAGTGGGAAAACAAGACTTCCTCAGGTTTCTGAGCGTTGCATTCTACTGATAACCCCCCCAAACCACCCCTCCCCAAATCCTGGGAGCCGGCAGCTCGGCTGGAGCATCTCCTGGCCGGCTGGAGCATCCCCTGCTCCCGTTGATTGCTGCCCGCGGGGCGCCCGCTCCGTGCGCGGATGGCCGTGCACCTCTTTCTCTCTCTCTTTATTGCTCCCGATTCAAATTCAAGGCTTGTTTAATCAGACATTAGCAACTCGACAGAAGTCTGGCTGGAAGGGAAAGAAGGGGGTGGGCAGGGAGCGGTGCTCGGGAATGAGCTGTTCTGGAGAGCTGGGGCTGCCTCTCCCGCCTTGGATTCGTTGGCCAGACAGGCAAGGGAGGAATTGAGGGTGACCTTGGAGTGGGACGCTGGAAGTCACCAGGGAGAGGCCCTGGGAAGGACACAGGAGCCAGGTGATTGTGCTGAGCGCATCCCAGAAGGGCTGTGGGACGAGGCTGACGGCCCAGCACCAGCTCTCCTCCTCCGGGGTTGATGCTGTGGATTGCTGTGAATCTGGGGGAAAGAATTTCCCTTTTTGTTGCAAGATGTTGGTTTTCCCAGGTTGGCTTTTGTTCTCCCACACCTCTGGAGGACTTACATCTCTGGAGGACCTCTCTCCATCCATCATCCATCCATCCATCCATCCATCCATCCATCCATCCATCCATCCATCCAATGAACTGCCTCCAAGTCCTTGCTCAGCCTTCCAGCCCTTCTTTGCTGTGTGCACAGCCCTCTGGGGTGGAAGATCCTGGGAAACGGGCTGGTTTTGCCATAGGGGACCTCTTGGCAGGGTGAGATTGTGTTAATCACTGAGGCACCCTCACCTCCATGGGGTGATGCTGTGGGGGGCAATGACCACCCATCCCTGGAGCAACCCTGGCTTCTGTCACCTGCAGCTGTTCACTGGTAGGACATGGGATCCACTGGAAATGTGTTTGGAAGCAAATACCCCAGCAAATGCCCTACAGCTAGGTCCCCAGGTTCCTCTGGCAGGCAAAAATTCTGCACAAATTTACAACATAGAAATCGTCAGGAGGGCTGTTTGCAGCTCAAAGGTGTCTCAGAAAAAGGGCAATTCCTGTTGAAAACGATCCAGATTTCTCCCCAAATTCTCTCCCATTGCTGGAAATGGGAATCCTCCTTGTGCTCCCCAGTCACAACCTGGCCCCATCCCATGGGACTGGGGCACACGGAAACTGGCCCACAGGGGCCCACATCTTCATTTTCTGTCCCTCATTAGCTGCCTAATTAGGAGGTTCTTTATGCCTTTCACATTCAGTGCTTGCAGCAGAGCCATCTTCCTATTGATTGAGCTACAAAAGTGGATAAAACCCCCATAGTTCTGACGGGAATGGCCAAATATTGATACTGAGAGAGAGCTGATGCCTTATAAATAGTGAATTATGCTTCTAATTATGTAGGTGCTCCTTTTCTGGTGCTGTAGGTGATTCCCTTCAATGTTCCAGATCAGATCTCTGGCTGGAATTTATTGTAAAGATGGAAAACAAGGCCAAAATAGACCCACTTAAAAAAACCCTAAAGAATTAATTTTTAAAAAAAAGTTCTTTTCAGAAGGGAAGTCCTATGGGTGGGATTCATCTCCTGTAACTTGAGCCACCCATGGTGATCCCCCAGGTCCTCTGGCACAGCTTGTCCAGAGGAGCTGAGGCTGCCCCATCCCTGGAAATGTTTCAGGTTGGATGGAACATGGAGCAGCCTGGGCCAGTGGAAGGGTGAGAGATGGTCTTTAAGATCCCTTCCAAGCCAAACTATTCCATGATTCCATGATTCTCCACTGCCCTCCTACTGGTGGACAAGCCCAGGAGAGGGGGCCAGACAGGACTCAGCCAACTGTGTCCACCAGCACAGAGAAAAACCCGTTTCTTAGTGAATAAAAACCTGTTTGATTTTAATTTTTCTCTGAATCTCAGGGCTCAGGGAATGCGATGGAGACCCTGGGTCTGTTCCCACTTGGGGCTCCATTTTCCATCACTCTTGATTTGGCTTCAGCATGGTGTCCTGTTGTATAAAAATGCCCACAAAAATAGTTTGATACTTCTAAACCATTTTAATGATAGTTTGACTTATTGGCAACATCTTCTCCCCACCCACGGCAAAGAATCTTCTTTGTTAATAATGACTTCAGCTGCACTAAACCACTAAACCCATGAAGAGATCTTGCAGCAAAATAGAAGCAAAGTGATGGGTTTGAGTCAAACTAGGACTAATTTATTTTGGGATTGGCCAACAATTATTTCCCTTTAGCTCTCCAATGACAAATAAACAGTATCCTTGCAGTGGGCAGGATCTGCAGTGAGAGAAGCCAGAGATGCCTGCCTGTACCATCAGTGGTGATGCCTCCTGGGCAGGAGGATGAGAACAAGCCTGCCCAGGACCTAAAAACCACCTGAGTCAAACACCTTCCTCCTCTCTGGTGCTTCTTCTCCCTTTGTTCAGCTTTGCTGGTTCCAAGCAGCACCAAAAATGAAGTGTATGGGTTTTGCCCCTTTCCTGCCATGGCCCTTAGAGGCTTGCCTCCCCTTTGATAAGCATTTTCAAACTCAATTTGAACGATTTCCAGGTATTCTCAAAGGCCTAAATTGGTTCTGACTCTGCTTTAGAGTTTCAAGATGGAGAAAAACCTCCCCAGTGGGCTCCTGATAACTCCAGTGGCTTGTTGGCCAATGAGCCAGTGCCCAGGACAAGGTGGGATTTTGGAAAAAAGCCAGAGTTTGGAAGGGCTGGCAGTGGTGGCGTGGGTGGTGGGAGTGATGGGCTACGGGAATGCTTCCTATGGTGCCAGAAAAAGCATTGATTTGTGCATGACACAGCTCCTGTTGCCCAAGCCCTTGATCTGGGTTGAGTTTTATTTCTCTCTTGGCTGCTGTTTTGGTTTGGCTCTACTCTCTTGCTTGGTACCAGGGGATGCCACCCTATTCTTGGTATGACTGAGGACCAACATCTCACTCCTGGCAGTGAGGAGGATGCTGTGGTCTGATGGAGAAGAGCTCAGTACTTCTTCCCAGAGCACAGGTTCCAAACTGCTGCTTCTCCTTCGTTTTACAGTAACACAGACTCAACTGGGATCTTGTCTGATCCCCACAAGCTCCTGAGGAATGAAGTGGGCCAGGCAGGACTGGACCTTCATGGAGGGAGGTGACCTCAGGAGCTCCATCTTTTCAGCATCCTCTGATCACAAGCACAGCTGGGACCTTGAAATTCCAGGTAAGCTGTACCCTGAGGATGCTCAAGGCCTGGGAGGATCAAGGAGTGATGAGGTTTGTCAGGAACTGGAGTAACAGGACAAGAGGGATGGCTTCAGACTAACAGACACTATGGTTGGACTGGATATCAGGGAGAAATCCTTCCCTGTGAGGGAGGTGAGGCCTGGCACAGGTTGCCCAGGGAAGCTGTGGATGCCCCAGCCCTGGGAGTGTCCGAGGCCAGGTTAGATGGGGCTTGGAGCAACCTGGGATAGTGGAAGATGTCCCTGCCCATGACAGGGGGTGGAATGAAATGATCTTTATGTCCTTTCCATCACGCAACATACTGTGACTCTCTGTAGGAGTACTTGGGAAGGGAAGAAAAGATGGAAGGACAGTAAAATATTTTGGGGCATCCAGGATCCCCCATGGATGGCGAAGCATGACCTGCACTGACCTACCTGAGCCCTTTGAGATCCTCAGCCCTGGGATTGCAGATGTGAGGGACAGATCTCCAAATGACATCAGAGGAAGAGGGCATCTGCCTACATCCGGAGCAGGCAGGGGAGTCTGGCTACATCCCAGCTGGCTGCAGCAGGCAGAGCAAGCACAGAAACCAGTCACAACCCAGAAATTCCTGCCTCCTTGGGTGCTTTGGGGGGGCCTTCACATCTGGAGCACACCCAGAAAGGAACTGACACCCCCTCCTCCCCTGTGTTGACACGTGGCACCAAACAATCCCTTGGGATCTGCAGGCAGCCATGTGGGGCTGGCAAGGCAGAGGATCAGAGGGGATGGGACCCCAGGACCCCTGTCCCCACCTCAGCACCGTGCCGTGAGGCTCTGCTCTGAGCCCTGCCCGGGTTTCTGCAAGGGTGCGTGGGTTTAAATCAGGCCCTTAACGTTATTTGAGCAAGAATTTGTTCTTATTTTTTTCCATCCCTCCCCCCGTCTTTTTTTTTTTTTTTTTTTTTTTTTTTTTTTTTTTTTTTGTGGTTTAGTTTCTCTCTTAACGGGAAAAAATGATCAAAAATAAGAAAACAATCACTGTTTGAAAGTGAATGAAGGGCGCTTTCTCCCCTTCCCCCATGCTTTTTTCCTACTTTGACATCTCACTGTTTTTTTTTTCTTTTAGCCGCGGTTTCTGGGATAGGTGATAACTGCCAGTAATAGGATTAGCATTGATTTCTTTAGCAAGAACAGAGATGTGGCAGTTCCAGCCATTTACTGAACTGCCAGCTTTGAAATATCAAAAAAAAGAAAGAAAAAGAAATCTGCAGAAAAAAAGCTTCTTGCAGCATTTTAAAGAAAGGAAAGCCTATGTGAATTAAAATACACACACACACACACATGCACACACACACACACACTCACAGCCCAGCACATGGGGTGTATAAATATATATATTATATGTATATTATATATATGGATCTCGCTCAGTGCTTTTTTTGTTATGGTGTGATAAAGGATCAAAAGGACTGTCTCTGTTCTAAGCTTCAAGAAAGCCTTTTTTAAATTCATTTGGCTTTCTTTAGCTTTCACTTGCTAACATATTTTAGGAGCTAATCTTACATATTTACTATTGTATCCTGACTTTTTTTAACCTTGAAATTCAAGCAAAGACAGAATGAGAAAGGGGGTAAAAAAATAAAGGATTCCAAAGAGAAAGAAGGAGGGATGAGCCCATGGAAGGCTGTACTGTCTCCTCTGCCTGGAGGCATAACGTGAAACCCATCCAGTGCTCACTTCGGCGTGGCACATTTTCTCTTCTCTGCTGGTTGGAGGTCCTGGGAGGGATTTGGATTTGAGGTGCACCCACCAAAGGCTGAGTTCTACTCTCAATCAAACCCTGAATCCCCACCTTGGCCCTCTTAGCGAATGTCTTTGCTAAGAGCATTTCTCAAGGGCCAGCTGGGGTTGGGCCAAATCGGCAGCAGCTTAAAACCCAGGCTTTGAGGAGACTGGAATGATATTTCCTGTCCCTGCGAGGGTGCTGGAGAGTGTCAGGTATTCAGTATCTGCTGATTCTGCTCCTTGACTTGCATTTAGGGAGACAAGAAGGCCAGTGGTAACACCTGAGCACAAGCAGAAGGTCCTGTGTCAGGACCAAGTGCTGGTTGGGAAGGTGTCTGCAGATTCCATCTCAGGGTTGTTCTGAGCATAGCCCAGGCCTGAGGAGACACCCTTTCTCCACTGAACCCTCAACAATCCAAAGGTTGTGCTGTTCAGGAGAGGACTCAAATCTCCTTATGGAAGTGTTTGTTTGTCTCATCAAATAGAGCTGAAGAACCACTTTCATGAGAGCTTATGCTCATGCAAGGGATGTCTGCAGTGACTCATTGTCCTCACACACAGCACAGAACTCGGAGCAGGATGGAATTAGAGCTTGTTTTCCAGCCTGGAAACCCAAAACAGCAGAGCAACACAAATCATGGTCAGCAAGAAGAAAACTCTCACTGCGGGAGGGGTCTGTGTGTCACTTCCAGCTTGACTTTCTCCTCTAGCACCAACTCAGTTCCATAAAGAGTTCGGGATGGATTCCTGTGCAAAACCAAGTAAAAAGCAGAGGAAGGACACAATAAAATCTATTATTTGTAGTTACAGTAAGGATTAATTATATTACGTGTAAATTACTCATTGTCACATGCAAGGGAATCTTTAGTGGACCTACACATGCTGGCCAAGTGCTTCCTAAGAGGATACTCATGGACCCAGCCAAACTTACATTGGATCACTTCCCTTTATCTTTGCACAGGAAAAGGGCTTGTTCCTGTGAGGGACCTCTTGCTGTCCACCAGCTGGAGATGAGTCCTCTGTGCTGAAACAACCATCACCAGCCACGTGCCTTTTCCCGTCCTGGTGTGCGTCTCCCATAATTTTCCTGGAGTCACACGTGGGTTTGCAGGCACACAGGCTGGTGGCTCACCAGCTCTGGGAGATTTGCATTTCTGTGTTCTTATTAACAATGGCCCAAAGATCCGTGATGCTCATTTCACAGCCTCACCTTCATTGTGCCCTCTAATCCACGTCCCCGGGGTCTACTTCTGACATTCAAGCTTCAGAGCAGCTTACAAGCCTCTATTTTTTTTTTTAACATCAAACTACTGAAGGAATTATTGTTCCCTTTTTTTCTGCAAACATGGACCTCCTTTCTCTGCCACCCCCCTCTTTAAAATGCTTGAAGAGTTGCCACAATTACACCATGGGAATGCCTTGGCTGGTGGGGTGAGTGTGCTCCAAACCTTAAAGTGTGGAGGCTTTGGGGATGGCTCCTGGCAAAACCAGCGAGGCAAATCTCCCTGTTACTCTGCAGAGGGATGGAGGAGGGAAGGGGTTATTTGATGTAATGGTCAAAAGCATGGAAATACACTAATCCTGTGTTCTTGGATGAGATGGAAGAGCCAGGAAAGAAGATGTTCAGCTGTGGAATCTGAAAGCACGATATCATCTCATCTTTTGAGAAGTTTGGTGATAAATCACAGAATCATGGAGTTGCCTGGTTTGGTAGGGACCTTAAAGATCATCTTCTGCCATGGGCAGGAACACCTTCCACTATCCCAGGTTGCTCAAAATCCCATCCAACCTGGCCTTGAGCACCTCCAGGGTTGGGGCATCCCCAGTTGCTCTGGGCAACCTGTGCCAGCGCCTCAGCTTCCTCACAGGGAAGAATTTCTTCCCGATATAACTTGCAGGAAGAATGTTTCCCAAATGCTGGAAAGAGGAGTTTCAAGGCTGTGCTTTGACTAACAAAAAAACTGTTAGAAAAGTTACAAAGACCAGTTTTTTTGTGCATCCAGCCTGGTTGACTTTGTTGTGTGGTGTGACCAACATGATCATAATTCTACATTTTTATGTCCTTGAGCATCCAGGGTGACCATATGGATACTTGTTCCTGATCTGACAGCATTTGGACCTGCCAGGTCCACAGCATTTGCTATGGGTTAAGGACAAGCTCTGTTCTGCCACAGCCTCCCATCGCTGTCACTCCAGCATAAACCACATAAAATTTCTTTTCTGGTAATCTACAAATACTTAATGCCTCAAAAATATATTCCAAAGAAATAGGTTATAATTAGCCTTTCCTGCCTCAAAGGAAAGGCTTTTCCCTTCCAGTCCCTCCTTCTGTGGGTTGAATTGCAGTGGTGGCACTGCAGAACATCCACAGTCTTTCCCAGGACTCTCTGAGCTCTCAGAGCTCTCTTTCTATCTCTTTCTCTTTAATTTCCTGTAATTAGCAATGCCATAACTTCTGTGCACAGCAGGGAGACTTGGAGGAGGGAGCAGAGCCAAACTCCCTGAAGGATCCCACCTTCCTCCTCTCCCCTTGCCAGGGCTCCGGGCTCTCCTGGGGAGGGTTTGCCTAGAGCGCCGCTCCTGCCAGCTTTTAGCCTCATGGATCCTGCTGGTATTCAGTGCCTGTGTCTTTCATGTTCTTGATAATGTTTTTATAGAAACCTGCTCCTCAGCACTTCTTTCCACTGGGACAGTGCCTGGCACAGCAGCTGTTCTTGGGGCAGACTTGGAGACCAGGCAAAACTTCTGAGATGTTCCTCCCCAAATCCACCAAACCTCATAGTGCTAGAGAAGCACTGTAGCATCCCAAAAATATTTAACTGGCAGACTGGGGGTTGTTAGGACAGCTGGGTCAGTGAAATCCTAGGAAAAGGGAGGTGGAAGGCACCTTGGGATGACCTTTGCAGCAGCACCAGCTGGATCATGCTGCTCCAGGTGAGTGAAAAGGCCCCTCCATCGATGCAGGCACAACCTGCTCCCCCAGAGCACTTCAGCAGCCCCTCGGCCCCAGCCTCAGCCTCTCCTGCTGTGGTTTAAGCTCACTACTTATCTTACCTACCAGGAAGAAAAGCTATCCCTTCCTCTTTCCATAAGCCTCCTCTGAAGTCGGAGATTAGAGCAGCGTCCCACCTCTCCTCCAGCTGAGCAACCCAAACTTCTTCAATCTTTCCTCAGAGGCATTGTTTTCTGCTCTCATGATATTTCCCATCTCTATTCCGGGGACTTGCTACTAAAAAAACATCATGTATGGGAAAATGTAGAGTCAAACGTATCAAAATTATGGTGTGAATTTGTTACAATTTCAGGACATGGCTTGATTTAGGGTGTTCTGGATCTAATGGAATTGGAGTGTATGTTTGCTTATTTTAAAAATACAGTGCTTTGATTCTTCCAGATAAAATGATGATTCATTAAAAAGAGTACAGCAAATTTTTTTTCCTTTTAAGTTGTTACCTATTTGGAATGAAGATATTCCACTCTCAAAAAGCAGGAGACCTGGAGGACCAGGGTGGCTCCTGAACACCTCGTGGTCTCACCCACTGGTATTGCACAGCAGTATGAACAAATAAATCAAAAAGTAAAGGAAATAACCCCAACTACAATTCAGAAGTTTCACAGAGACCCTGAAAAAAATCCATCCAGACCGTTGGATTGCTCCAGATGATGGTTGCTCTAATAATTAAAGCCTCACTGTGAATTTCCTGTCGTGCTTCTTGGAAAACCTGTGACCATGGGGTTTTTAAACAAGTGTTGGCTCTGAAAGGGATTTGTGGTTTGGGAGAGATTTTTTTTCCCCCTCTTCTAGATGGGGACCTTTACCTGGGACCTTGGGGGGGACAAAGTGTGGGACTCCCCTTTCCAGCCTGACATGGTGCCTCTGTGGCCAGGTGTGAACCAGGTGCACCAGGGAGTTAAATCCAGAGGGGTGACAAAAGGCCAGAAATGCTGGAATATCCCCATAGAGTGGGACATGCCACAGTTCCTTTGGAAATAAATGGAAGGAGAAGTAGCATCCAATGTGGCATAACAAAGCACCAGGGAAAGATAGGACAGTAAAGAAAGAACCTATAGTGCAAACTGGAGAAAGGGAAGAGAACTAAACAAGAATATACAGTCAGTTAAGGCTTGCAGGGAAAAGATAAGGCCAGCTCGGAGAGCAGAAAGGCTTAAGGGGAATAAAAAGAGCTTTTACAATTATATCAGGGAAAAGGGAATACTAGAGAGAAAGTAGTTCCATTAATAAATGAAGAGGGAGACAAAATCAATGGTGTTGCTAAAATGGTAGAGCTACTGAACTCCTTTGCTCCAGCAGTATTAACAAGGTGAGAAGACAAGAGGGACAGAGAAGTTATAAAATAATGAGGGTTTTGACTGGGTGATTCTTCAGGGGAAATGCTGTTTGAGGGAGAAGGCACTTTGGAAGGGCCAGGATGCAGCACCACAAACAGCTGGGCAGGCCCATACCTTTGGGGAACTGCTCCATTAAATCCTGGGCAATTGCTTCTGGAGAGTAATAGGAAAACAGGTAAGGATGGCCAAGTGTGATATGGATGTTTTTTTATTTTCAATGACCGACCCTGGGAAATAAACTTATCCACTGAGTTTATTATTCCACTTGGCAGTGAAATCATTCCCATGTAAAATATGTTAATGTTTAGCGGTGGAAAATGGCTGAGCCTTGAGGAGAAAATCCCAGTGCTATGGACACTGCTGGGAGTTTGTCGTGGCTTAGTTTGCAGAGCTGTGAATTAGCATTGTTGCTTCCTTAATATCCCATTGCTGGGACTGAAACAGCAAACCCCTGGCAGAGTCTGAGGAGGCGCTAGGGCTGGCTGCAGGATGGAGCTCAAGGTACCTCTCTACTGGCAAATGCTATAACTTATGGCTGTGGGATGAGAAATGCCACCTCCCTTTGCATAAGGAACGACAAGAGATTAGCTGGAAAGACAGGAAGGGATGGGGCAATCAAAGGGAATAAAGGAAAAAGTCGATCTGTGAAATGTCTCAGAGAACTGCAAAATGCTGAAACCAAGCAATGTTGGCCAAGCTCTGTGCTGGTCATGCCACTATGGAGCTTTCCAGGGAATTTAGTGAGAAGGAAACAAAGTCCTGCAAAAAGCTTCTGAGAATTCAATTTCTGAGGAAGAAAACCACATTATTTGGGGTATTTTTTTCCCCTGCTTGCCAGGGAGTCTGGAAATAGAGAAACATGTGAAGAATGGTGCTTACAAAAAATCAGTTTTTTTTTTTCCCTTAACGGAGTATGGGTATTAAATGGCTATTTTTAACTATGGTAATTTATTCAATTTATATTCCAAATGTACCAATCATTGTGGTTTGTCATTTAGCCACCTCCTGCAGAAATGCATCGTGATAGTGGTGAAATTAGAAAATGGTGCTCAGATAAAATGCAACCAGGAGTGACTGACAGGTGTAGGGGAAAGCGGCTGAGCTGCCTTAGTTCCACATGCCAAAAAAGTCAGAGACATCCTTCTCGTCAAGTGGTCGGCCAGAGGCAGCTTTCCCAGAAGTCTGAGGCATTTCAGCTGATAAATTCAGCTGATAAATGCAGCATTTCAGAGGGTAAATTTCGGAAAGACAATCTTATAGTGCAAGGCTTGTGTTCTGCTGTCTGCAAGTGCCTGCCAGTCATTCCTGAGGAACTGGGACCCCAGACCATGGGATGTCGCTCCAGGAGCTACACTCCTGGCCAGAGTCATGGCTTGGTTGATTATCTGGGGCCAACAGGCTGATTTTTCCCCATTCTCAATCTCTGTTTATTTATTTTGCAGTTATATTCCTCCCCACAGGGAGATGGGTTGCAAACTCTCCATCCCTGGGAGTGTCCAAGGCCAGGTTGGACACGGCCTGGAGCAACCTGGGACAGTGGAAGGTGTCCCTGCCTTTGGCAGGGGGTGGGACTAGATGAACTTTAGGGTCCCTTCCAACCCAAATAATTCCTTGATTTTATGGTTTGTAAGGATCCTGAACGGTAATGGTGGTGGTCAGCACTTCCCTCAGACTCACCTTCACAACAAAGTCCATCCCAGTGAAATGTGACCCTTCCTGCAAACCACAGCTGCTCAGATGTTTTTGGATTGAAGCAGTTCCCAATCACAAAAAGGCTTTTTGCCAAATATCAACATTTTCTGTGGGAAGATTGATTTTCATGGAATTTCTTTCCAGGGAAATGAAATTAAATGCTTTTTCTGGTGACAAAGTTTATCTCTGTATCTGTCTGAGTGTCTCATGGGCTTCCCAGGAAACCCATGCAGTAGTTCAGTGGAATATATCCATCCCAGTGCACAATGGGTGGGATTTTGGGGTCATCCCTATTGAAGACCAATGGGTTGGGATGGAGGTCACCTGTAGGTCATGGAATCATAGAATCATGGAATGGTGTGAGTTTGAAGGGACCTTAAAGCCCATCTCAATCCCTGGGCAGGGACACCTTCCACTAGCCCAGGCTGCTCCAAGCCCTGTCCAGCCTGGCCTTGAACACTTGCAGGGATGGGGCAGCTTCTCTGGGCAACCTGTTCCAGGCCTCATCTCCCTCACAGGGAAGAATTTCTTCCATATATCTTACTTTAATATCCCACTGTACCCATTACCACTTTTCCTATCCTTCCGGTTCCTGATCAAGGTCAAGCTGGAACTGACCCAAGACATCATTCCAAAGTACAATGTCCTGCTTAAAATGTTTTTCTCAACTTCATCTTCCAAGAAAAGGCTTCGGGGTTTTGCCATTCAGCTTGGCCTTACCATAAACCAGACTTAAACTGTTGGAGCTTCCTTCAGCATGAAGATCCGTGCTTTTTAGTCATCTCTATTTGCAACAACCTTCCTCAACAGGAGATAAATGAAAGGGTTTCCCTGCCATTAGTCCTGTAGGATTAGTAAAACCAACTGGAACATGGTGGAGAACTTTCCTGCTGTCTTTTATTGGAGGCTGTGGGATGCTGAGCCTCAGGTGTGGTGTTGGGAAGCTTTTTGGCCACGGCCCAATTTTTGCACTGGAGGATCTTGGGGGGGAGCACTCCCCAAGCCGAGTGGAAATCAGAAAGGACCAATAAATCAGGAACGAGCATCAACTCCATGGGGCTGAGGAGCAAGTGGGATGTTTCCTCCAGCTGTATCTGCAAGAGGCTGCGTCATGCCCCAAATAAGGTTTAACTACCCCTCATTTCCCCTCTGAGTACCTATCTGTCAGAGACGAGAGGTCGGAACAGCGTTCCTGTTGATGCTCTGTGTGGCATTCCCTTATTTTCCCCCATTTAATTCTCCTTGCACAAGATCTGTGCAGCAAGGGATGAATTTCAGCCATAAAGATTGCCAGACAGCTCCTGACTTTCACACCATGGGGAAAGGAGCAGCCTCCCAAAATGCTATTCTAGGATGTTGCAATCTCTCATTCCACACATCCTACACCCCCCGACCCCCTAAAACAATGTCAGCCTTTCCCTGCCAGGTCACCTCCGAACGTGCCCTGTGATAAAAAGCCCTGCCTGGTGCTGTGTATTAAGAAACTATTCCAGTAATGCCTGGGCTCCCACTCAACTGCCTCAACGCACAAACCATATTTCCCATTTATTTGTTCTGTTTGTTTATTTTACTGGACCACCCCATGAACCTGGGAGAAACACGCTGGAAAAAAAAATTATAGCAACGCCAACTATTCTGGGAGATACACGAGCCCCTCCATGTTTATCAGGTTGAGGGCACTGTATTTTGATGTCAATAAGCAATTTTTCCAGCCTGGTCTCCTGCCCGACCCTTTTAATCCATCAATATATTATTAGAGATAAAGTTGGTGGAAGCCTGCTGCAGTTAGAAGATAAATGACATCTCTGAAGTCAGGCATTAAAGACTAGATTAAGGCCTTGTGACACCGTTTTCAGTGCTCATCTGTGCACTTCTGTTCAACCTATCACACTGAGTGACAAGAAAGAAAAATAATGAACTGGGCCAAGGAAAGAAGAAGGGAAAAAAAAGGCAGAAAGAGAGAGAGATTTTTTTTCCCCCTAACACACAAACTACATCAGTTCACACTCAGGATTAGACTGTATTTAAAAAAAGGGGAAGGGGGAGGCTGGAACTGGATGGTACTATATAGATTAAAATAGGAGAAAGGGGAATCTGAATGAGGAATTTCGGTTTGGTTTTGTCCTGGGTTTATTTAATTTAATTTTATTTTTATATTTTATTTAATTTCCCTACATTTAATTATTTTAATACATTTTCTTTTTTTTTTCTTTTTTTTTTTTTTTTTTTTTTTCATTTCAGCCTTTAATTTCCTTTCCTTTCTTTCTTTCATTTTATTTTTTTCCTTGCAGGAGTGACCTAGTTGAGTTTACAGGATCCCAAGGGTTTTGTCTGGAGCTAAAGCAAATCCCATTTAGGACCAAGGAAATACATCCTTTCCAGAGACCAAGTTAAAATGTCCACAGACAGAGACCTCCCCTCCCTCTCTCCATTACATCCTTTGTCTTCATGCAGTCCTGGTGATATTTTATGCGAGTGGGTCTATGCTGATTTTAGAGACACACGTGCACATCTATGTTTTGTGTTTCAGATTTGGTAACCCCACCCTTCCCTTCACAGGCACAGCCCCTCAGACAAAAATATTCCCAATGATTTTTTCTTGAGTGGCCAAATCCTGCTGAAGATGGGTGCAACTCTTCTGTGGCCTGACCCTTTCCTTTTGTCCTCCCTAAATCCAAGCTCCTTCCAGCTGTCCCAGGCTTTGAGCAGGACCGATGCCTTGGCTGAGCATCCTCAGCACTGGCACCAGATTTATTTCCACCCCCATGCTGTGGGGAGGTCTTTGTCCTGCCCATGTTGGACAACAGATGACAAGTCATCCCAAGCATCATTCTATGCACTGGACCAAATCCAAGGGTGTTCCAGGTTCTAGAAAGACTTGATGCTCACAGTTGTGTCCCGAGGCTGCCTTGAGAAGGGCTGCTGTTGTTGTTTGGGGGGTGCCTGCTCACTGTTTTCCTGTCCTGGTGACAGAGACACGGCTGTGGAGGCACAGCTGGTCAGGAAGGCTCTGAGAGATCTACAGAAAATGGGGCTGGGAGGTCACAGTCAAGGATGGAGGGGAGCAGAGCTGGGTCTAACCTCTCCCTGCAGTGGAAGGGAAGGGAAAAGTTGTGTGTGGCAGTGGGCATGGGCCCTTCTTTGGATCTCTTCACCCCGATCCATCGGCTCCCACTGTCCTTGGCCTCTTCCGCTGCAAGAACGGGTGGTTTGGGTGTATTGTCACACCAGTGGGAAATTAGGGAGAGGCACCTTGCAAGGGGTCTTGTCCCAGCATTTGGGACAGCTACCCAGTGGGAGACCCTCAGTGGTGGCAGAGCAGAGCTGCTGATGCTGGATCTCTCCCGGGATCTCTCCTGCCCCACCGGGGTCTCTGTTCCCTACAGTCTGCACATCGCTGCTGTCTTCTGCTTTTGAAGATATTTTTTAATGTCTTAAAAAAAAGAGATTACTTTGTTACAATCATTCAGCAAAGGGTTTCTGTGCCTGTAGAAAATATTAATAGGCTATTATGAGGTCCTACAACTAATTTTTCCACACATATCATCTGTCTTTGCATGGTTATTAAACTCCAACAATATTTCATGCAATGCTTTCCTGCTAAATTAATTTGGTTTCTTCTACTCCTGCTTCTTTTTTTTTTCCCCTCCTTCCACAACCTTTAAAATTAAATTGAATCTTCATAATTATGGCTTTTTTTGTTGTTCCTCATATCTTTTTCTTTTCAATTTTCCTATCAAAGTGGTTATACAGTTTAATAAAGATGTAAAGAAACAGAAATGAAAGTGTAAGGGACAGGAAGGGCTGTGTTGGGATCAGAGACAGGGGGCTCTGGGAGAGCTGGGGAATTCTGGAAAGGGTGGGATGGAGGTGAGCAGGGAGCTGAACAGCACCTTTCTGGGCTGGCTCCAGCCTTCATGGAAAGTGATGTGGGAGAAGGCATTGCTAGGAATTACTCATCAGATGGGAACATGGAGAAAGTGTGTTCCCAGTAGGACTCATGCTCATTCATCCACGACTTTGGGGCAGCCTGGGGTATGTGCTGCTCCTTGGAAGTCAAGGTGGGAACAGGAGGCATCCTTAGAGCAATGCCCCTGGACTGCATGAGGGAATGCCCTGTGTGCCAGCAGATCCTGTAGGATTGCTGGGTGTAGGACTCTGGGGCTCTCCCAGGGTTACCCAGGCCACAAATTCTTCCTCTGATCTCCCTCTCCTGTCACCCCTTCTCAAAAGTCTGGCGACAACCTCAGCAAGGAGAATAGAGCTGAGGAAACAAGCTTTGCTTGAACTGGAGGAGGATCTGGCACAAAGGCCTGGCCCAGGGATGTCCCTGGATAAACTGCTTGAATCTGACTTTTAATTTTTTCCCAGTCTAAACTGAGCAGAGAATTTCTGTGTGCCTATGGACATGTCTGCCTGGCAACTTTTGGTGACACTCCAGCTGAGTTTGATTCTCTTTCCTAAGGATGCCCAGTGGATCTCCTGGGAGATGCTCTCCAGGAAGATAAAGTGATCCATCTGCATTAATTATTAATCTTGGTAAATCAGAGATTTTTTTTTTTTTTCTTCCTTTAGCCTAGGAAGTCTTCCTAAGGAAGAGCTGGTCAATAGAAAAAGGGAATAGAGTTCTCCTTGATAAAGGATAACTGTTCAACTGGAACATCAAAATAAATCACATAAACCAGGATTTTTCCTACTTCCTGAAAGTAACAGTAGCAAACTCCCCCTGGGAACTTGCCCCAGGGATGGATATCCAGCACTAAAAACATCACCCCAGTGCTTTGGTGGCCAAATCACTGTGTCAGACACATGGTAGCAAGTAGAGTTTTTGTGAAGGTCAAATCTACCTGTGGTTGGGCAGACCCCAAGGGGCACCACGTCCTTTGTGGGACAGACAGGCCACTGATCTTTTCCAGAGAATGAAAGTGGTGGCCAGGCCAAGCAGAATTCCCACTCAAGTCAGCTGCACCAAGAGGTTTGACTGAAGGTTCATGGGAACTAAACTTGGTGGAAAATGGTCAGTGGAGATGAGACCAAAGGAGACCAAAGTAGTTTGGTCTCCCCCTGCCCCAGATGTCATGACCACAGTTGGCCATCCTTGGTGAGAGGCCCATGTCCCTGTCATGTCTCCTCCAAGGAAATGACTGTTTCCATGGAGTGACATGTGCACTTACCAATAGGTGGCACCAATGGAACAGAAATGGGAAAATCTATGCAGATTTTCCTGGAGAAGAGGGTGCTGGGAATTCTCTCTTCCATGGCTACAGACTTTTCTGCAAAGAAGCTATTAATTTCATTGCACTATCACAGTTGTAGCCTGCTGGAATCTGGGAGGATGTGAAGCAAAATGGGACAACGGGAATCAACCCAAACTGCTGGTGATACTGCTAAATCTCTGGAATTCAGAGTCATGCACAGAGAAGTGATAAATATTTAACATTTAATATCTGCTCAATAATTAAGTGATCAATTGCTATTCATAACTCAGAGGTAAGTTGTTACTCAGATATGGTTCCCATGACCATAGAAAGTGAAAGCCTGTTTTCCAGAGGGATCTCTGGAATCTCTGGGCACTGGATACTCAGTAAAGATGTCCTGCTCAGAAGGCACTGGACCTCCTGCTCCAAGTGACTACAGATGAAGCAGCAAGGAACCGAATGTGAGGCAGATACTTTAGACAACTCTGTCTTTGCCTCATGGCCTAATCCCACCACCACATTCCTGCCCTCTTCTCCAAATTTGGGGCATCTACAGGTTTTCAGAAAGAGCAGGATTGTGGGTCAAACCCTCCACAGACTGCACCATCACTCCAGGCCATTCAATTACCACTGTGATCCCTCCTGGATGTTAACATTTGGTTTATGCCGTGAAATTTTTACGATTTAAAAGCAGTAGCCCTGTTTCTTAATGTTTTAAAGATGATGAACACTATCCTTCACATCCCTTTGCTCATCAGCCATGTGTTTATGTACCAAGCATCTGGCTACATTATTATTTATATTGCAGGAGACTGTACCAAAAAAACCCTCAATAACCTCCAAGGAAATCAAAACACATTTCGGCCAAACGGAAGCAAAATGCTGATTTTTCCCCTATGAACCATTGCCATGGCAAAATATTTACTGTTTATGATTATTCAGGCTTCTCCTGCTGAGTTTTTACAGTGAGATTTACAGTCATGTTTGCATTTATAATATGTCAAAAGTTCCTCAAATTGCGACAATAGTCCATTAAGGAATAATTTAGTGGTGAGAGACAAAAAATATGGAAAACTGAGAGCTTTGGTAGTTTAAGGCTTGTAAAGCAATGCCAAAATGAATTGATTACTCCCTGTTTTTCCCACTGCTGCTGCCAGTGCCTGTGTTGCAAGATGCAGGGTGGATGGAATGGCAGTAAGGGGGTGGTTTTGTTGAGTTAGGTCAGGCTACTCTAAACTCTGTGTAAAACCTGGTATGAGTGGACCTTGAGCATCTGCAGGTATTGCCTGAGGAGGCAAGGGAGGAAATCCTGTTTGCAATTTTAGGGGAGAAGGGGGTGTCCTGCTGGATCTGACTGGTCAGCTTGGAGGTGGCACAGAACACAGCCCTGACCTCATGACTGGACAGGTCATCGTGGTTGGTCCTAGAGCTGGCAGAGGTCAGGTGCTGCCAATGTTCCTACAGTTTTCCTCTCTCCTGGTTGCAGGTCTTAACCAAGGTCATTTGTTCAGCTCAACCTTGTCCAGCCATGCGTGGAATCCGAGATGCTCTGGTGGTGCAACCCTTTGCATGTGTAAAATTAATTCCCTCCTGATCATGCTGAATTTAGCCCTGGCTTTGAAAGGCTTTACTTAAAGAAATCATGGAAATTAGGCACATATTCAGAAACCTCTTTTTCTTTCAGTATGTGGATCCCTCCTGCACCCCAGCATGGTTTCTCCCCTTCCCAGAGCACCAGGATGGCAAACACCCATCCCATCCTGCCAACAGCCCTCGGGCACCATGTGAGAGAGAGCCTTCTGGATAAAATACCATCAGGAAAACAAACCACACAATCAACTTCTGCAAAAGCTGCTCCATCACGGAGAGAAAAAAAATAGAAGCTCTCTTCAAACATAATATAGAATCCTGGGAAAGAGCATGTTGTGTCTGCCAAGGGGGAAGAGCGAGTGTGGGGTTGGAATGTTTGTAATCAGGTTCTCATCAGGCTTCAGATCTACCTCTATTTTCCCCTCAGCATCTAACAAATCAAGGAAGAAATGCCCCTGCCTGGGGTCAGAGATAAATCTTGTACCCTGGACAAAGGGTAGATCTCGTTGTCAGTGCACTGATTTATTGTGACCTTATAGTCAGACTCTCTAATTTCTGCAGGTGGCTATAGGTGCCATTGGTGATTTGTTTCCTCTCTCGATACTCACTAACTGCTCAGCACTGAGGACCATGGTGGCCTCACTGCCACTTCTCTGTTGACAAGGTTGGGGTGGCTGGATCTCCACCTGGGTCAGGTCTGCAGGATGGTTTGGGTGGAAAATGGGTTTGCCATGTGTGAGGGTTGGGTCCCCAAGGCAGACATCTCCCCTAAGGCCAAAACAGACACGGGAAGAGCTGGACAGGTTTTGAACAGGTCCATGGGGAAGATACAGCCCAAACTTGACCTGTGAGGGCTTGGAAGAACCACCTTTTGGTTTTGCTCCCACTGCTGGTTTGTCCAGCACAAGCTGCAGAAGAACACTGTTGACCTGCCAAAAGTGAAGGAGCCAAATCTCACGCTGTCACTCAGCCCAGCTGCAGGTAAAAAATAATTTCACGGTGAACTTAGGTTTAGTCTCCACTCACCAGCCTTTCAGCCTTTCCCTGTTCTTCAACAGGAAGGTGTCCCCAGGGGCTGAAGTCTTGCTTTTCTTTCTGGCAGACTGAAGGGGTTGTGTCTCCCAGCATCTCCCCATCAGCTGCTGTTCCCCAGCCCTCAAGCTGCCCTGATGCATTTGTGTCCTCAGCAGCTGCTCTATGTCCTTGGTGAAACTGGACCCAGAGCTTGTCCTGCCCCGCAGGCCAACCCTGAAATAAATCCGTTCCTTGGCCATCAGCCCTCAGTTACTCCCCTGGGCTCTCTTCTGGCACTCTTCATCCGAAAAGTGGCGCCAAAGTTTTCAGGGTGAATTTGGAAAGGAGATTTTTAGTTTGCCCTCACTGGGTGTCTAAAGGGGTTCAGGCACCAGCCTCTCCACATGGATGTTCCATTCCCAGTGTGGTGGGTGTGCAAACAGGCAAATGTGACAGGAGTTTCCATTGCTGCCACTGAAAGTCTGGATCTCCTTAAACCCGCACAGCTTTTCTGTCCATGCATAAATTGCCTGGTACCTAAGCTACCTAAAATATATTTTCAGAGAGCTTGGTGCAGCAGAGCCCTGATCTCTGTTGGAACTCTCCTCGTGAATAATGGTGAGAATTTATTATATTATATTCATTTTTGGAGGGGAAAAAGTCAGAGGGAAGGCTATTTATCTGTATTTTACACAGTGCCTTTAAAACAGAGATCCTGGCAATGCAAATTCACGTTTCAGGCAAAACTCTTCCAGAGCTCATTTCTTTGTGCAGCAACACCCAAGCCCAGCACTCCCCTATCTCTTTCCTCTATACAAACATACAAAGGGATAATAAAATAGCTAAGAAGCAAGAGCAGTAAAATTTTGTGCCCTGAGGGGAAAAATGGCATATATTGCCCTGAGCCTTTAGCTGAGGCCAAAATTTATATAGAGAGACTTGGGAACTATTTTCTTTCCTAGTGCAATATTTTAACTCTATTGCCCTCAGATCCAGTCAATATTTGTATAATATATATATAAAAATAACCTCAGATAGATGGATAAAACCCAAGCAAAATTCACCTCGGAAAGCCTTTTATTCCAACTGGAAAATTGCCCTGCAAATGTACTCCACACAATACCCACTACTTCACTTGGAAGTGACAGTTGCAGCTGTTAACGCAGCTACATTATCTCATCTTGGGAGACAAATTTCGGGCCATATTTCACTGTAGCCTGGTAATGTATATGTGCCCTAAAGACTGCTCCAGCCAGATCTGTCTTGCTGTATAGATCTCAGATAGGGATGTATACTTCCCAGAGATTTTCCCTTCCCCCGGGTTACTCAGGGAGTGCGGGAGGTTCATAAAACACTGCAGCATTGCCGTCACCATGCTGGTTTTGGCACAGGGGTAAGAAGCAGAAAGGAGAGGAGCCCACCACATCCTTGGAGTTGTGCTTCACCTACAGTCAGTGGTACCACGAGCACAGAGGTGAGGGAGAAAATGGCAGGGATTTGTTAATTCCTGGCTTTTCCATGCCCTTGCCCCTACCAAGCTTGGTGTCTGATTGCTCCGGATTGCACCTGGCTCTTCGTGGGATTTCTGGAGCTGTTCCTCCTTGTTAACTTCACATCCTTTTGCAAATCACAACTGAGGGTTGTAATAAGGAATTCTCGGACAGTCAGGAAAAAAATATATAAGTGGGGGGGAAAAAATCATCTATTAAGATTTTAAATAGTCTCATGAGCCTCGCCATTATTTGAGACACGTAAGATCACTTGACAAAGCCTTGGAGAATACACAGAAAACTAGACACGGACCTTTGATGAATTTTTAAAACTATCTAATGTGCCTTTTCCAACTCTATCCACTAAAAAAGAGACTAATCGGTTGCTGTTCTTCATTACCATGATTATCAGAGTGTCCTGAAAACGCCTGACACTCCCACATGCGAGACGTCATCTCTTCATCCCCAGCTGAGCAGCCCTTCCCACTTTCTGCCATTAATTTTCAAGGCAAAACATCTGTGCCACACACTGCTGGAGAGCATCCTGCCTGAGGAGCCCCCCTGTTTCTGCACTGGGTAATGCCAGACCTCTCTGTGGGGAGCTCAGAGGCTGGGAATCACTTCCCAGCTCCAAGAAAATCGCCTTGTAGGAGCCCTGGCAACTCACTATGCTGCAGCTGGGGCAATAACTGCCTGCTGTGGATCTGGGATAATGTGGACAAGGAAGGCTGGCTCTGGCAGGAGGTCACTTCTTCATGCAAGTGTAGAATTTAGCCCTCCATGATTTTGCCAAGGTTTAGGAAGGGGTGAAGTAGAAAGAAGTCTTTCTGAAAAGTGGAATGTGCATCATCTCAGTGATTTTTCAGCCCACGGGCCTTCCAGCATGCTTTTGTAGCACCAAAAATTAACCATCACACAGAGATGGTGAAGACCTGCAATTATTGAGGAGCTGCCTCATCCCTGGGAATGTCCAGGGCCAGATTGGACAGGGCTTGGAGCAATCTGGAATAGTGGAAGATGCCCCTGCCCACAGCAGGAGGTGAACCTGGATGATCTTTAAGGTCTCTTCTTACTCAAACAGTGCTGTGGTTCCATGAAAACCCATGTCAGGACCCAGGGCAGTTCCCATGGAGGAGTTGTACCAAGAAAAATCAAAGCTGATGAGCAGCTGTTACTCACACAGCTCCTGCTCTTTGAGGTGAACATGGACAGAGTTTACAGGTTACTCTGAGGAAAGTTAAAAAAAAAAAAAAAAAAAAAAAAAAAAAAAAAATCAAGGAGGCATTTTTATCTGGCTAATTTTCTTTCCTGGAATTAGTTGTGTGAATGGAGAAACCTGCTGGAGCAAGAAGGGAGAAAAGCCTTGGACGGAGTGGCTGTGCCTCCCAGGCCCTGAAATTTAAGATCTTTATAAATGATCTGTTAAAACTATAGTGACGATAAGCTTATGAATCATGATCTATATTAATCAGGGCTCCTGATACGGAAAGATTAATTGAAACGTGCAGTTCTACACAAATGATAAAGTGGTAACAATTTAATATCAGACAAGGAGAGTGAAGAAATTACACTCCAAGCTTCATGCATCATTACTATGGATATTAATATTTTACACAGCGCAACAGCATCGGGAATCATAATGAAAATCCATAACTAGTGCACAGACATGATTAAATACAACAGTCTTTAGGTGCTGTTTGGTGACGGGGGCTTAACCATATTTCACTCCTGCTGCCGGTGATTCGAGTGATAGAGTCTAGACGTGGGTGATTAAAAAGTGTTCCTCCTAAAGGCTGTTAACCTTTTACTACTGAAATGAATTTCTTTGATTTTTAAATTATGCCGCTCACTCTGTGGTGTGGATTGTGTTTTTTTTTTTTTCCTCCCCCAAATCAAAACCTTGTCCAGAATATCAATGGAGTGGGTTCCCCAGGTAGTTGACAAAGCAGAAGTGGAGCACCAGGAAGTGGCCACAGAGGGGTATTTAAGGGTGGGAAGGAGAAAGGGAGATGATGGGGGGAAGAAAAGAGGTTAAAAAAGCAGGTTTTCAGTGCTCATCATTATGGTGGTGCATATATTAGATGCAATACCCAGAGCTGTGGAGGGTCATAAAGGTTTTATCCGCGGAGTGCGGAATGGGCGCATCACTCACGAGTGGCACCACGGCGCTGAGTTATGCGCCTCATTCCCCACCTGCACCCATAAAAACTTTATGCTGCACCACGTTGTGATGTCTATGCTGGCTGGGGATTCATCAGCTCTAATGGGGCTGGATCAGGCCCTGAGCGAAGTGCAGTGAGAGGAGGAAAGTGACACCTGACTCAGCACTGGGGAAAAAGACCTCTTTATCTGAGTAACGCTCAGGTACAATTTGAACCCCCCAAACTTGGAGCTGGAAGAAAAGACATCTTTGGAGAAACAGCATCTGGACTTTCAGGAGAGATTAGGAGGGTCCAACCCAACCTATTTTAGCTGCTAAAAATCATGGAATCGTAGAAGAGTTGGAAGGAACCTTAAAGATCATCCAATCCCAACCTGGTGCTGTGGACAGGGACATCTCCCACTAAACCAGGTTGCTCACGGTCTTATCCCACCTGGCCTTGAACACTTCCAGGCAGATTTTAAATCCAGCAGCTCATGGTCTTGCCATCTTGGATTACACTGGGGATGTTTTGGGGTGCCCCACCTGCCGTTCCTCATCCATGGTGTGGGAAAGGGAATGTTCTGTGGGGTGTCAACATGAAATCCTGCAGTTGCTAGGCTGTTGGTGCTGGGAGCAACCCATGAGAGGAAGTCTCACAAAGCACAGAGGGTTTGGAGATGCCATGTGACTCAGGCTAGTTCAGGTGGCACCTACCTGAAAGTAATTGTTGGGCTGAGACTGGTAACAGTGCAAGGAAATGTAAATCCACTCAAATTTCCAGCTTGTGCCACTGGAAGATCGACTTCTTATGGGTAAAATAGAGTGAGAAGTTACCAGCAATCATACCATGATACAATATTGCCCATTTCAGTGGACATCTAGAGCCCACTAACTCAAAATTCTTCCCTGTGTTTTGTAGAAAGAAGATGTTTCACACTTTCCAGGAATCTTGATTGAAGGCTGGTACATCCAGTCGTAGGTGCTGTGTCAGAGCTCAGGGGTCACAAATTTCAGAGATGGACCTTGTTTGGCCCATTTCTCAAAGCCCCATTGCTGGCTGAGATGCTCCCTGGTATTCTGCATGTTAAAAAAAAAAACAGGAAGAAAAAGAACAAGAAAAAATATATTAAAAAGAAATAAATGAAAAAAGAAAGGAAAAGAAAAAAAAAGTAAAACTAAAATATATAAAAAGAAAAAAAAAAAAAAAAAAGAAAAAGAAGAAGAAGAAAAAGTAATGAAAAATACAACAAAAAAAAAATTCTACCTTGCATAGCTGGAAAAAAAAATCATCCATCTCTCCAGTTGTGGTACAAACATTTGTGGACATGGTGCTTTTGTTCCTTAGAAAGAGCCCCAAAACAGTTTTTGTTTTGTCAGGAGAAAGGAGAAGAAATCAGCATTTCCCAGGTAGCATAAAACTCTCTTCTTGGTTAACCCCCAACATATGAACACAGCTGTGATTCAGATGTCCTTTCCTCTGTGGCATTCATGACATGTCACACACTCACTTAGGAGAACCATCTAGAACCAAGGAAGACAATCCAGGGTAAGCATGCAGGCACAGATCAAAGGATTCTGGGGACACTTAATCTCAGCTGTCATGTCTTGGAGAAGAAATGGAGAACCCTGGGGTTTAAAAAGCCTTCCACTGGCTAAGGTCTTGGGTGTTTGATTTGCTGACAGATTTCAGTAGATGGTGCCCAGGTCGTGGACTGGAATAACCACAAAGGGTAGGTCAGGCCACAGGAGCCATAAATAACGTGGGTGAAAACCTTTTCCTTGCACAGGAGAATTCCTGAAGGCCATCAGGAGATGCTTTGCTTTGGGGAAAGACAAGCAGGTGGCAAAAGCCAAGATGATGGTCACAGCACACGTGCCATGCGAAGAGGACATGTGACAGCACACAAAGACGTGGTGAGGGGCTGCGAGGAGAGGGGAGGGTAGCAAAGCTTTGGTGCTTCCCTTGGCACTTGAATTTGGGATCCTTTGCATGCACCTCACCTCCCCCACTCCCTCCAGAGGTTTGCAAACACAAGGCTGAGGGGGAGCAGCTCCTAATCAATGACATTAATTAATAGATGAATGGCAGAGAGGCATGAGTATTGCCCCACAAATGAAAAGCAAATCCCAGCTAAGGGAAAAAAAAACAGTGAAACTGTAGCAATTTCTACTCTGTTACCCTTGAGATTTGGCTCCAGATTCAAAGGATAGGCAGGCGGAGAGGGAGGTTGGGAGGAGGCAGGCGGAGGGGGGGAGTTGGCTCATATTCTGCTGTGACCCAATTCCATACAAAGCATCCTGTAACAAAACACGTCTCTATCTACAAAGTACAAGTAATCTTTGTTTTCAGTACAATACTTATCTGCATTTAGGCCGACGATGGCAGTGCTTGGCTTATTTTCATGGATCCGGTTATCCTTTTTATCTCTGTGAGCATGTGTGTGTGTGTGTGTGTGTCTGTCTCCTCCTCTCCATCCTCCTCTCTGTCTCCTGTTCCCATGCCAAGCCAGCAGCACTCACAGGGTGCTGTTACACATCAGCAGAGGTACAAATACTGAAGGTCGGTGCCAGTTTTGGGGCTTATGGGCTGCCCAGATTCTTTGGTGCCTTGGGAAAGGGTGATTTTGGGATCTAGACCTGACCTTGCCTACCTGCATCCTGAGGAGCCCTTGAAGAGCCACCATGGAATGGGAAACACTAGAGAGAAAAGATCACCCTGAGGGGTGTCTCAGAGCAGTGCCCCAGACACCCAAGGTCACAGAGGGTGGTCTCACACCAACTGTCCCAGTTGTGTTGGCTTCTCCAGCTGTGCCAAAGGAAGGTGATACGTCACCAACTCCCACCATGGTTTCCAGGTTCTCCAGTTGTGGAGTGGGTCATATCTGGACAGGTCTCGCCTCTTAAACTGGTGGGAGAAAGTTTAGGAGAGAAGTTTCTCTCTCCATGTCACAAAAGAAATGAGTTCCCATTCTTCCAGTCTTGAAGATGCCCCACAATTTCAGGAATCACCAGGGTGACAGACGTCATGCACGCAGCAAGGAAGAGTTGCTTCCCACTGGAAGAGCATTTCCTGGTCTTGGTAGTGACACAAATGAGGTTGGAGAGCTGTAAAGCCCCCTTAAAGCTTCCAAAGAAGCCAATGAACCACGACAAGATGTTGCAAATGCTTGGATGCAGAGGCATCATCCAGCTGGACTTCCCCTCCAGGAGGTGCCTCCATGGGAACTCATCCCTCTGCCCACCAGCCATTCATCCTTCATGGAGCATTTCCTCCTCCTCCCTCTTATCTCTGCTGTTTCAGAGCACTCACACAGTCCCCAGCAGCAGGTCTGTGGATATTTTAGGAGTGTTTCCTGTATTTCAGGTGGGTAGAGGTGTCCTGCCCGAGGTCACCATAGGAATGAACGATTGAGGGAAATTTTCTTATGAAACCAAAAGCGATATCAACAAGGCTCACCAGAGGTTTGGGAACCCAAATATGTTCAGGGAAGTTGGAGGGTGCACAGTTATTTAATCAAAAGTATGTACTGGCTTGAGAAACATTTTCTGCGGGAGGGTTAGCCCAGCTTAGTGATATTGATTCACCTCCATTCTTTAGATCATGGCCTTGTTTTCAGGTCGGATTCCTCACTTGCTTACTTCAGTATTTTCTCTATTTAGCTGCCAATGAATTCCAAGTTTGCTTCTTATGTTTCCTCCTTGGTTTTCCGTGAGTCTAGCTCTGGAGAGTGTCTCTGTATTAAATAAGAATCAGGATAATCATGGAATGTAATACATGTAAGTCCATGATAATCGTGTGTTTTACAGGCGGCTGACAAATTTTCTCAGCTGCAAGTAAATGCACTCCTCCCCCTCCCCTCCTGCCCATGGCCCTCCGTTTGTTTGTCATCAGTGCCACCTCCTCCCCTGAGAGCCACCTGAGCTACTGCTGATAGGCAGATGACTCCCTTGTTCTGCTTTTCCCACGTATTTATGCATTTCCACCTGTTCATTCTTCACCCCTGGAAATCCCTTGAATTGCCTGTCAGCTTTTGGGACAGGATCTCCAGGCTCTTCTTTGCTCCATCGTGGAAATAAAAATGTTCTTGAACCTCTGCTTGTGCTGGGTAGGCACAAAAGTGGTGGGTGGAGTTAAGGCTGAACACGATTTTCAGCTTAAAGCTTTCCACTAAAAAGGAATCTTTGCTGGAAATAAACTGGGGTTTTCAATGCATTATAATGGTGCAGTCTGGTCAGATGTTGGGGTGGACTAATGAAGAAATTCTTCAGCCAGTTCTGGAAAAATCAGCTTCTCATATCCACATTGGGGCTTTATTTTATTATTTTTCATGTATAAATCTCACATAAATATATGTATAAAAACATGGAGTATGTCTACTTCAAAATTCAGCTGAAAGATGGATGTCCTTGTGGGGAGAAATGTGGCAATATGTTATGGTTGCCACCAGAATTCTGGGTCTTCTACCCTGTTTGAAGGGGTGAGACCTGCCAATTCAGCAAGATCTGAGTTTTTGGGTGGAAAGGGTTTTCTCTTGGAAAGGAATTTTGCTGGGGCATTTCCAGTCTGTTGTTGATATTTCTGGTGTCAGGCTCATCTTTCCAACATGTCCAGATGGTATGAAGGCTCTTTCATCACTTTACAAGTATCAGCGAGGAGATGTGGGTATTCATTAATGAAGGAAGAGAAAAGGGATTTAAGAACTTCTAAGAATGATTAAAGGTTGATGAAACTTTAAAATCGATACTTTTTGGTAGAAAGTAGTGGAGACCAAAACACTGAAGGAAAATGACAGTTTAAAACCCCATTTTGATGTGATTTTTTTTTCTTCTACTATATTTAAAGTGTCCCAACAAGTTTTTCAGTATATAAATTTTTTTTTGTCTTACTATTGCAGCCCAAAATACAGTTGGAAATCCTGAAACCATTCTCAGCCTGGTAAAACTGTCATCAATGTGTAATTTTTTTTTTAAATCTTCATAGGTTCATTGACCATGGGAAACAAGTGCTGGAAGAAGGAAGAAAATTTTTTTTGTTCCTGAGGCCCAGAGTGTTGTGGGACAATCGTACCCATCCCTCCATACTGCATTTTGCAATTTTAATGGATATTAAAACTGATTGAATTGTCACTTTTAAGGAAAACTCTAATTGAAAGTGCCCAAGGCCAGGTTGGATAGGGCTTGGAGCAACCTAGGACAGTGGAAAGTGTCCCTGCCCATGGCAGGGGGTGACAATGGAAGAGTTTTAAGGTCCCTCCCACCCCAAACCATTCCACAGTTCTGTGATTTTATGGTCTCTAAGTACTACTTTTCATCATGGTTATATTTATGTATTTTTCATTTTATAACATGGTTTTCAAAATGAAATCATTCCTACTTGTGATATATGTGGACAGATCTGGGGGAGCATCCATGGGAAAACAACCCAACCTGGATATTGGGTAAATAGTGAGTAAAAAGTTGACACCACATCCTTTATAATCCATTCAATCAGGTGAAACAGCAAAGCAGAGCTGATGCTACTGGGCAAAGAGTAGGAAAAAAAAAAAAAAAAAAGGTTGGATGGGGTTTGGAGAAACCTGGTCTAGCGGTCTAGCAGAAGGTGTCCCTGCCCGTGGCTGAGGGTGGAATGAGATCAGCTTTAAGGCCCCTTCCAACCCAAACCATTCTGGGAATGCAGATTTAAGATTTAAGTCACATGCTCAGAAAAACTCACTGGTGCTAAAGGTAGAGAAACACTGGGATAAATTTCCTTGGGAGGTGGCAGAGTGACCAGTGTGGGATGTTTTTGGGAAGGGTGAACATCTCCCAGGGTTGCTTTAGGTCTGTGTGATCCCACCCTGGGCAGGAATTAAATGATACCTCATGTCACTCTCGGCCCTGAATCCTGCACCTCCAAAGCCTTCCCAGGAATCTGTTGTCATGTTGGAGCAAGCCCTGGTCAGGCTGAGCCAGGGCAGGGTGGGAGCTGGTGGCAGAGGGAGGTCTCAGCTTCCCTTGGGGAAGAGGGAATGCCAAGACTACTCATGTGGAACTAAAGCCCCTGCACACAGGATCAGGGTCACAGCAGCAAGTCCCAGAGCCCTGAGACCTCAGTCTTGGGCTGAGTCCTGTCTCCAGGAGCCTCAGGGCCACCAGAGCCCCCAAGAGCAAGAATGAGGCCACCAGAACTGGCCACCCATGGGTGGAGATGACCCCCTGTAGTGGCTGCACTTCTCTACAAGGAGACGTCAAGAAGAGGTTTGTGGGTGCAGAAGAGGATTCCAAAGACCAGAGCCCTCTTTCATCCATGGATTTCACCACCAAAAAAAACCCCAGGAAAGAGCCCCAGCTCCACTCCACCTGAACGCAGTGCTGGATTTCATCTCTCTTCCTCCAGCAGGTTACTCAGAGTGCTTCAATGTGGGGACAGAGAGCTAGGACAACAATCCCTAAAAATTCACAACGTATTTGATTATGGAATGGTTCCAAGCTGTGCTTCCACGTGTGTGAGAGGGACCAAGAAGTTCTGAGTTTTGCTTCTCCCCGCCACACTGGGGTTAGCGTCTTGGGACTTTGGCAGAGCTCTGGGATGCTGGGAATAAAGAGATGGAGCACTTTTCCAAGGGGACAGAGAAAAAGAGACAGAGGGAGGCAGGGAAAGGAGGGGCCGGGGAGAAAATGGGAGAGAGAAAGAGAGAGAGAGAGTGTAGGGAGGAGGGGAAATGAAAGGATATTATTTTTTTTTGTATCTGTCATTTCCCTGCTATCTCCCATATGACTTCTTAATCCATCAGAATGCTGGGAAGATAATGTTTTGGGCGAAATAACATGAGAGAGAGGATAGACTCCCAAGGACCAATATCTTTATTGCTCGGAGGATAAACGGATTATGTCAGCCATTTTCTGTTGCTGACAGCTTTTCTTATTAACCGATTTTATTTTTTAATCTTCCAGGGAAGAAATATGGTTTTATGTCACAATAAAACGCCGGTCACATCTAATTCTGCCCTCAAACAAACAGATTTCTGAAAGCCTTGCAGAGAAATTTGAAATAACTTTAAAGAGGGGGTTTTTGGATAAAGTCTTTATCCAGAGGCTTGTTCAACCGCAGTGTAAAAGGTTTAGAGAGAGTAAGAGAGGGAGTGAGAGAGAGAGGGAGGGAGGGAGAGGGAGAGAAAAGTCCCTCACAGTTGTTTTTCCTGGTTGATCCCTATTAAAAGAAACTCTTCATTGTGGTGTACTCAAGGAAATACAGCTCAGACGAAAGAGTCACATGAATGTTAACAAATATGGCTATTTGTGTGGCTTACGCGCCGCGCCGGGCTTAGGGATGTTGTGCGTGACACTCAGAGAATGAGGGAAGCAATCATTAGCATCCCAGCAACCTGCTTAGCCGCCTGTTTTCAGACTCCCCCTTTTGATCTGACACTTTTTTTCCCTCAGTTTTGCTGGGATTACCGGGGAAGATGCTAATAAAGTATCAGCCCCGTTGTAGGCAGAGCGATAAGAAAGTCTGCTCCAGGGAAACTTCCCACTTGCAAGGCAAGCAGCCCTTGGACTTGTTGCTGGGCTCCCAGTGCAGACCTGGAAACTAGGAGGGTTTCATTTCATTCCCTTTTTCTTTCCCTGAGCCCCCCAAAACCCCCTTGTGCAGATGGATCCTGCATATTTCATGTTCCTCTCCTGCAGGGATTTAGAGCAGGCTCCGTGGAGCTGATCATATCCCAGCTGCTCATGGACATTTCTCCTTTGGCTACGGGAAATAGAGGGGAGCCCAGCCATGCCCACCCATTCCCCAGGGAGGGGCTGCTCCTCTGCCTTTCCCCCTTTGGTTTTCTTTTTTAGGCAACACATCTGCACATGTAAATACTGGCTTTCACACAGCAAAGGTTTTCAAAGTCTTAATATAGACTGAAAAATGAACACCTTGGCTCTCAGCACCCTTTTCTTGGCACACTGAGGACCCTAAAACACCAGCCATCATCCCAAGAAGCACTCACAAGGAATTAAATCTCAGCAGCATCTCTTGGTGTTATTCTCTTACTGGGTTTTTGGGTTTTTTTGACTATAAATTCCTGCTGTGCTGGGCCCTACCCCAATACATCTTGGCAGGCTCTCCTCCTTCTAAAGAGCTTAGAGCTGGACAAAGACCAGAGGCTTTCAGAGCTTTAGTTGCACTGGTGACATGCTGGGACACCCAAAAAGAAATGCCCTGCCTTCTCTAGGAGGGGCTTTCCCAGCATGGCAGTGGGCTGTGTAAGGAATGCACAGATAAGGAATGTAAGGAAACACATCCTTGTGCATGGACAATCCATGGACGAAGGGTGGTTTGCAGGTTCCCCACTGGTTTGCTGCTCCACAGGGGTTTGCCAAACTGATTCTGCTAGCAGAGCTTTGCTGGGCACCGTCTGCTGTGTGCTGCCTGCATTCCCAACATCTTCCTGCTGCACCTCGCCCACATCCCAGACTCTCCCAAAATATTGGGTATTCCAAGACAGAGTGACTTTGCCTGGATGTGCCAGCACTGTTGGGCCCCTGATCTCCATCCAGCACAACCAACAAGGTTCAAGACAAAGCTGCCCCTGGTGGAAACCACAGACCAGAAAGTGTGAACCCAAAGCCACCTGCTCTGAGCTATAATATTCTAAAGGCAGATGGAATATCCAAACCTGTGATTTCCTCTTGGAAGTGGATGCACAAATAACCCCCTCAAAAATTAGTGAAACACTATGCTACTCCTCAAAGACCATTTAGGTTGATGGGGAAAAGATGGGGAAATTCATGCAGCCTCTCCCCCACCTGGCTCATATCATGCTGGAATGGATGCCAGGAGCTGTCCCAACGTTTGGGATGCTGCTTAGCTTGCTGCTGTGGGAATGGGATCAGCCCTGTCCCAGGAAATAGCGATAGACCAGTGCTGCAATGAGGTCACAGCCAGCCCAATTTCTTGCTAGGGATGCCACTTTCTCTCTTCACATCTTGGCTTTTAGGATGGATTGTCCTTAAGAGCAGTTGAAGTTTAACATGTCCCTAAAACATAATTTTGGTTGCTGTATCTTTTCCCCCTGGCCGGGAATTCCTCAGGTGCAGAGCAGACAGCACTTTAACTTGGGTTGGTTTTTTTTTTTTTTTTTTTTGTTTTGTTTTGTTTTGTTTTTTTTTTTTGGTTGTTGTTTTGTTTTGTTTGTTTGTTTTCCCCACAGAATCACTGAGGTTGGAAAAGACCTCCAAGACCACAGAGTCCAACTCTTGTCCAATTGCTGCCTTGCCACGAGCCCAGAGCACTGAGGGGCATCTCCAAGTGTTCCTTGGACACCTCCGGGGGTGGGGATTCCATCGTCCCCCTGGGCAGCCCCTTCCAATTCCTGACCACCTTTTCCAGGAAGAAATTCCTCCCGATGTCCAACCTGAAGATCCCCTGGCACAGCCTGAGGCCATCTCCCTTGTCCTGTCCCTTGTTCCCTGGAAGCAGAGCCTAACCCCCACCTAGCTACAACCTGTCTCCAACAAGGTGGTGGTGGATCCAGCAGGAAAGATGAGCAAATATTCTCCTGAGCTCCTATACCCTCATGGCCTCATGAGAGACAGCTCCAGTTTTGGCAAAACAAAAACATATCCCATTACAAAAATGCATTTTTATGGATAAAATCTGGTATTTACTGAAGAAAAGGCCTTTCCCACATGAACAAAATTTACTTTTCTAACAAAGAGAAATGGTGGGCAGTGTAAGGGAGTGAAGGAGTAAGGGTGATTTGGTCCATTGTTTCCTGGGGTAAAAAGAGAGGAGAAGGAAGCCTGAGGGAGGAAGCATGTAAAGTTTTACTTACCATAAATGATCCCACCAAATATTTGGAAATTGTTCCCTATGGGGGAGGTGAGGCACTGGCACAGGCTGCCCAGAGAAGCTGTGGCTGCCCCTGGATCCCTGGAAGTGTCCAAGGCCAGGCTGGACAGGGCTTGGAGCAACCTGGGATAAGGGAAGATGTCCCTGCCCATGGCATGGAGTAGAACAGGGTGAGACTTAAGGTCACTCCCAAACCAAATCATTCTGGTATTCCATGATTTTCTGATCTCTTCTTCCCTCCAAAACTTGGGACATGATGGGGTGGAGGCTTTGGGCCAGGCAGAACCCAAGATATAGGAATAGAGAATGTCAAAGTGAAACGAGTTTTTTGTGCACCAAGGTCAACAGATTTTCTGACGACCTTGACCCCTGGCTGGGAATATGCTGAAGAATTTGGTTCTGGGCTCCTGCAATCCTGCTGGTGGTCATCCTTCCCTGGGCTGCGCTGAGTCCCTCCACGAGCCAAAAGCATAAGGCAAGCAGAGACCAAATAAAGCCATTTATCCATTAATCCCAGCTCCATTAGAAACACAGAAAATAAATAAATGCTGTTTTCAAATATGGAAAAAGAAAAAAATCAATAGAGAAAGAAATATTATTTTTAATCTTCTAAGAGGTTTTTACAAACAACAGGGAGGGGAAAAATTGAAAGCCATGAAAAAAGACTTGCCAATGTCCTTTTAACCTTTATTTATTATCACTCAGTCCACATCAGCCCCTGACTGCAAGATAATTTGGAATTTCATTTTAATTTCAATGTATCACATAATTCAACACAGCTTTCCACTTTTATTTTTTTTTTTTTTTTGGTATTGGAAACTTTAAAAATCTCTCTATAAAAAAAGTGTCTTAAAAAAAAGCAGCCCACAACATAACCCTTCTGCAGCAGTTACTTAATTTATGACATGAAAAGGGTTTGTGCTAAAATTTGATAAAAATAAAATCAACAAACTTCAAAAAAGGAATATTCCTTAATAATATGCTTTAGCTTGAAGGGTGCCTGCTCCTCTGCTTTTCTTTGCCTTTGTCTGCTTGCATTAGAGTGGAGTTATTTTGAGCCTGGCTTTTTGGAAGCTTTGTGCTGAGCCTTGTTGGGATGTGTTAAATGGCTGGGTCTGACTGTGCTGAGGGAGCTCAGGAGGAGCCTGGGACAGGCTGGGAGATGAAGGATTATTGGTATCACCAACATGGAACCAGCAGAGAGAGCCTGGCAATTCCCATGGGCATTGTGCCCCAGAACGCCCCACTTCCTGTAGGATCTCCCATGGGAGCAGCCTCTGCTTTCCCAGGGCCAGGTCTTGTGTTGTCCTCAATGTGGCTTCTCCAGGATGGCAGTGAGGTCTGTCCTTTCCTCCCAGCACCTCCAGGAAACAAAGAACAGGCTGCAGCTCCCTGGATGCTGCTCCTGTTAGAGTCATGGAATATCCTGAGTTGGAGGAGGTCCACGAGGATCATCCAATCCAATTCCTGCACAGACACCCCAACAATCCCGCCCTGTGCATCCCTGGGAGCATTGTCCAAAGGCTCCTGGAGCTCTGGCAGCCTCAGGGCCATGGCCAGTCCCTAGGGAGCTGTTCTTGTGCCCCAGGATCCTCTGGGGGAAGAACCTTTTCCCAAATCTGACACAACTCCAGCTGTTTCCTTTGGGACATGTCCCTGGTCCCAGAGAGCAGGGATTGGACCTGCCCCTTTGGGTGAGGTCTGACCTCCATTTCCTCTTCAGCTGAACAAGACAGATGGACTCATCCACTCCTCATGTGGCTGCCCCTGGAGACCCTCCACCCTGTTCGTATTCCTCCTTTGGATGCTCTCCAACAGTTTTAGGCCCTTCTGATATTGTGGAACCCAAACCTGCCCCCAGCACTTGAGGGGAGGCTGCCCCAGCCCAGAGCAGAGCAGGACAGCCCCCTCCCTGGCTCCTCTGGCAATGCTGGGCCTGATGCCCCCCAGGACAGGGATGTCTCTCCTGGGTCCGGGGCACTCCTGACTCAGATCCAACTGTCCATGGAACAGGACCCTCAGGTCCCTTCCCACAGCTGCTCTCCAGCCCCTCCTTCCCCATTCTGTATTTCCAGGGTAGCCTAGTCCCAAGGACAGGATCCAGCACTTGTCTCTGTTCAGTTCCATTCAGCTGGTGACTGCCCAGCTGTCTCACTTGTACAGGTCTTTCTGCAGGGTCTCTCTGCCAGCTCCTCCCAGTTCAGTACCAGTGGCAAATATCCTCAGCGTATCCCTTAGGTACCACTGCCTCCCCCGGCTTCAAGATCAGGGTTCAGGACAGCCAGGAGAACATTTAGGGATCATATGCATCCATATCTCAACCCACACCCAAACAAAACTCAAAAGAGGAGCTTGAGATGAGGTGGGAGAGAAGAAACTTCTTGATACAAATGGTCCTGTTAATGGATATCTTGGCCTTGGGCTCATTTGTTGTCCTGGAACTCCTTCGATTGCACCATTTTTCTTTCAAATTGTGACTAATTTGCAAAATAACTTCCTTGGGCTTGTTCTCTTTTTACCACTTTCTTATTTTCTTTAGAAATTCCAGAGCAATAATTTAGTTAATAGGAACTGATGCAGATGGTGCATTTTGTCTAGGAGCTTGGCACTAGCTGTGGGTTGGAGGAATCTCATATTTTCATGTCAGCTCCCCTCCTGAGCCTTGTTTATCAGGGGGCTCCTGAAGTCACAGGCACAATAGAGCTGTTTGTACTCCAAATTATCTGCAGGGAAGGTGGCAGAAGCCTGGCAATGAGGGACAATAAATTCCCTTCCAAAGAAAGCTCCACCCCAGCACTGGAAGCCGCACTCAGCAGTGCTCTGAAAGGTGATGGCTTTTCCAGTGCAACCTGGAAAAAGGCAAGAATTAAAATGCTGTTTGACAGCATTGCCATCGATGTCTTGCTACAGGAACCACACTGTGACATCCAGGAAGTGTCACTTCCTGGTCCCCAGATCAAGTGATGCTGTTTGTGACATTCCAGCTGGGGTGGAGAAACCCAAGCTAGACCTGCTTTAAAGCATGGATCGCATGAAGCCAGACAAGCGTGGTGGGAAAGAAACATCCACAGATCCACGTTCCAGTCTGCATAAAACCCAACAGGGGCTAAGTTCCTGCCCTGACATTCCAGTGTGACTCCCACTCCTGCTCACCTCTCTGTGCTTCTCTCTTGGATGTGCAAGGAGCTGCAGGAACTCTGGCTTGGAATTGGTGCTTGTCCAGACTCTGAGTTCCAAAGACTGAGGGAAACATTTAGGTTGGGAAGGCCCTTTGAGGTCACCCATAGACAGAATCAAGGCTGACATCTTGAGGCAGCATTTCCCTCTGCCTTTGCCTGGCTCAAAGGCAAGACCTGGAGACCAACAGCAGGTTTGTCATCAGTAGAGGTGGACAGAGCCTTACCCCGCCTGGGTGATCTGCCCAAAGAGCTCTGGCATGTTCAGGCTCACACAAGAACTGATCTCCTAAATGCAAAGGATGGGAGGTTTGGGGGGCTCCTGCACCAGTGGGGTCTCCAGCTTCCCACTGGGGAAAAGGAAAAATGAAAAATGGAAAATGAAAAATGGAGAAACCATCTTTAACCCAGAAGAGAATGCTCTGGGTCCAGACCCAGAGTCAAGTAAAATAATTCTGCCCAAAAATAAAATACCGCCCTTGACTCTCTGATAGGTAGAAAATGGCTTTACCTCTCTTCTCTGATACATATTCCCTTGTTTGCTACTCTCAAAAATATTCCTGGGAAAACAGGCCTGGACAGGAGGTAACATAAAGAGATGCTAAAAAACCTAACACAGCTCTGAAGGACAACCATTCCCAAGCCCCATCACCAGCATGTCCCAGACAGTCCCATTTCTGCTCAACTCCAAGCCCGTGTCATATCTAAATCAAGAGGATAGCAATGAGATTTGGCTGAAAATGCCGATTTCTGGGACAGAAATGCAGCTTTTGGAATCAGCAGAATTATCCATGAGCAAATCCCCTTTTTATTGCATCAGAAACCTGTAGGAAAATGAATACTTTTGTGGGGATCAAATGAAATCATTTCAGTGTTTAGATCTCCATGGTGCCCCCGATGAGCGAGACAATGACGATCTGCAGAAGCTGAACTTTTTATTCATTTTCACTAGATTATTTTTTGTTGTCACGGCAAAAGTGTTTGTTAGTGAGGTCTGTGAAATGAAAAAGAATCCTTTGAGCTCGGGAGCTGTTACACTTTGGAGAGCTCGACCTGCCCCAGCCCCAGCAGAGATGGTGATTTCATGCATTTATCACCCCCCACGCCACACAAGCACGAGCGCTCAGTCCGGGAGCAGAACAGCAAACTCATCATGTCCTATTTAGCAAAATGTTCAGTGCCAACGTGAAATTCTGACCCTCACATTTTATTAAAAGGATTATATCTTAAAGCAAACTATTTCAGTCCTTCTCTAGCTTCTCCCTGGGAAAACTTTCAAGACAATTTTGAGGACCGTGGCAGGATCAAGATGAAACAGTTCTGCCTTTCCTTCTCATTTCTTCCAGCTCAGATCCATTCCTTCCTCCAGTGTGCCCTACCCTGTGGTGTAAGCCTCGATTTGCAGAGGAAGCATCCTTTCCCATGAGCTCATCTTGCTTTTAAATTAATATGGGCATTTAAACAGCTTTGGGGAGAGTTCTGTGCTGGAGATGGACTCGAACATGGAGCTGTGAGGTCTCCAGAAGATGGAAGGTGCTCCCAGTAGGTCAACTGCACAGTTTGGGAAGCCAGAAAAACCTCTTCAAGGTGCTAGGAAGGCAATTTTACCCCAGCTTGGGTTTGTATCCATTCTGGTTAATCACGAAAATATACTGTTCCTATTGTATAGGATTGCATATGGATGTAGCAGGGAAGGGCGGGGGGGGGGGCCCATGTTGGGGTAGATTTGATAGAACAGCTTTGTGTCAAATGAATAGGTAGGTTTATTATAGACTTCCCTTGCTCCAAGCTTCAGATGAGAGAAATCCTATAATCCTGCCCTGCTTTAATACTGGATTAATGTGGATTTGTTAATAAAATGCTAGTGAAATCGAGAATAATTTGTAATTAACTCAAACTTCTACTCCCAGTATCATTTTGAATATTTTTTCATAGAGATGAGGGACAGTTTCTGTGGTTGCATGCACTCCAACAGAGCAGGGTGGGTGGGAATCCTGCTGGAAAAACCCAGAAACCACTGCACCAGCTGGAGTTCATGGCAGAGGAAACTCTACCCAGACAATGCAGCTCACAGCTCTGCTGACCTTGAGAACCAAATTCTGTCACCAAAGGCTGCTCAGATCCAAGGTGTTAACACTTCTGGAGGTAAAATCCAAACATTAACCCCAAAACAAGGATTGCATGAGCACAAGTGTATCAACCACCAAATGCCATATGAACAGCACAGGAACTGCTGAGCACATGGGGCAGATGGAGAACGGCAGCATTAACACTGCCCAGTGGTACCCCCTCAAAGCATGGAAAGACCCTGCTCTGTGAAGATGGATTTCAGACAAGATCTTTTTCTGATCTAAAATCAAAAATGGAGGATTTGTCCCGACAGCTGGAGTGGAAGTCCATCCATCTCCAAACCCTGCCTCTTGCAATGGTTCAAAAATGAACTAAAATGTCTCATTTGTCCAAAGATGACCATGCCATTAGGTAGGAGAACAGTAGGAAAGTGAGACATGGAAAAGGCTACCCTGGGTAATTTTGGGGAAGGTTTGCACCCATTCGAGTTAACCACAAAAATGTCTTGGTTATCCTATTATATAGGATAGCGCAGGCCTGCTTTCTCATGGAGCAGCGGGTCAGGAGAGGGAGTAGAGGTGGAGATGGGATGGCCTTCAAGGAACCACTTGGAGGATTTTCTTCGTTAGACAGAGACCAGTCATGTCGCTGTATGGAGAACACATCCCTGGTCTGGATCCATGGGACAAGGACAACGGGTTGAGGGTCAAAAAGGCCGAGTGCTGGGTGTGCACTTGGATCACAACACTCCCGTGGAGTGCTCCAGGTTTGGGACAGAGGGGCTGGAAAGTGCCTGTCAGGAAAGGCCTTGGAGGTGACTGCAGCTGGACATGAGCCCAGTGTGCTCGGGTGGGCAAGAGGCCAATGGCCCCTGGGCTGTCCCAGCCATGGTGTGTCCAGCAGGCCCAGGGCAGGGAGTGTCCCTCTGTGCTGGGACCTGTGAGGCACCTCCAGCCCTGGGGACAGCTCTGGGCCCTCATGACAAGAATCATTGAGGGGCTGGAGCGTGTTGTCTAGAGATGGGAACGGAGCTGGGGAAGGGGCTGGAGCACCAGGAGCAGCTGAGGGAGCTGGGAAAGGGGCTCAGCCTGGAGAAAAGGAGGATCAGGGGGAACCTTCTGGCTCTGCACAGCTCCCTGACAGGAGGGGACAGCCAGGGGTGGTCCGGCTCTGCTCCCAGGGAACAACGGACAGGGCAAGAGGAACCAGCCTCAAGGTGTGAAAGGGAGGTTCAAGTTGGACATCAGGGGGAATTTCTTCCTGGAAAGGGTGGTCAGGCATTGGAAGGGGCTGCCCAGGGAGTCTCCATTCCTGGAGGTGTCCAAGGAATGCCTGGAGGTGGCACTCAGTTCTCTGGTCGGGTAACAAGATGGGGATCAGGAACAGGTTGGATTTGATGATCTTGGAAGTCTTTTCCAGCCTCAGTGATTCTGTGATTCTGTATGAAGGAGCTATTTATTTTTTCATGGCAAAACCAGCTCCCATGAATCTGACAGGGAGCCAGACACACCCAGCATGAGTGACACCCCAACAGGCGCTGCAAAGGGAGGGTGCAGAAAAACCAAGAGAGAAAACCAAGGAGAATCCCCTTCCCACTCTAAGCCAGACAGACTCAACTGGTGTCTCAGGTTGGAATTTACAGTATTAACCATCACTGGCTCCCATTTCAGCCTGGCTTTGACCACTTCACCTCGAGCCTGCCCTCGCCTGCAGAGTGGAACTTTGGAAAGTTCCCAATCTCCGATCGTCTTCTTGGATCAGGCTCACTTACAGTCGGGTCAGGAGAGCAGCATCTGTCCTTCATCATCCTCAGCTCTGGGGACAGCCAGCTGCCAGTGGTGGATAACAAAAATAAAGATTTTTGATAAACATTTTTTCATCTACGAGAAGTCTTTTAAAGGACTCCTAACCTATAGTCAAGACTTGCTGTTCAAGGAAGGATTTGTTTCATCTTGGGCTCTGTCTCTCTGTTTCTTCCCTGCCTTTTTTCTATCCAGACACATTTTACAGCCCAGCAGGAATGTTTTAAGAGGAATGATGGGCTTGCTAATACCCAGCAGCTCCTTCTCCACTCAGTTTATGAACTCCTGGCCAGATGGTCTGCTGCTTTGGGCACCGCCTCACTTCAGTTATGTCTTTAACCTGCTCCAGCTGCTATTCAAGCAAGTTTGCTCCTCCTTTAGGAGAGAATCCATTCAACTTGATGTGTCTTTCTTTAAGCTGTTGAGAAAGGTCTGTATTTTCTGCTGTGACATTTCTTGATGGTCTGCTAATCTGCTTGGAGCTAGAATCCTAAAATACCAGCCAATCCTAAAAGACTGTGTGTGCTCCAGCTTGTCCTCAGGGCCTGGCTGAGATCCTTCTGCCCCAGGCTTGGCTGCAAAATTCCCCTGGGGATCCCAGAGGACCTTGCAAGATACCACACAGGTCTGTACAGCTGCCTCCATCATTCCAAGGCCTTTCACTAATTCTCTGCCATTAATTGGTGACATCAAAATCTGAATTGTTTGCTACATGGGAACAAGATGCCTTGAGAAACTGTACCCTGTGTTCACACCTGCAGACACCCATCAACTAGTCAGAAAGGTCAAAAAGTCCTCGACTTTTTAATTCTGGACCTTGGCAGGACCTGAAGTGGATAGAAACCATTCTGTCAAGCACTGTAGAGCTCTCTCCTCCTCAGGGAACTTGAGAATAAACCACTTGGCACCCAGCTGATCTCTGCTTTCATTTTTGTCCCTGGCGACTCATTGTGCCTTGAGGTTAAATGAGATATTTGTGTCTCTCGAGTCCATCTGCAGTCTCACCATTTAATTTGGACCATTCTTACATGCACCTTTGTTGTCTGTATTCTTCATACTTTTGTTGTGTGCTGGGTTGGGGTTTTATTCCCCTTTTCCTTCTGGCCCATGGATGGAAGTCTTTGTCTAAGACTACAGTTTGAAAGGATTGGAGTTTGGGCAGTATCGTGAGTGTCAGAAGTGCTTCCTCTTGAAAAGAGAGACTTTCTATAGAGAGACCTTAATAACCTTTTATTAGACCAACAGCTGGAAGAAATGGACAAGCGTTCAGGAGTATGAGCCCCTTTGTACCTCTCCAAAATTCACATTCTCTTTGGAACACCTTGCTTGAAAAAGCATTTACACAAAGCCCTCTCACTCTGCTGAGAGACAATTTCATAAAATCACAGAATTATTTAGTTTGGAAAAGCTCTCAGAGATCATCGAGTCAAATCATTCTCACAGCACTGCCAAGCCAAGGACCAACACTTTTCCCCAAGTGTCACATCCACTTTTGTGGCTTTTGAGTCTCTCCAGGGATGGGGACTCCACTACAGTCCTGGGCAGCTGTGTCAGGGCTGGAAAGTGCTTTTGGGTAAGAATTTTTTTCCCAATATCCAACCTGAACCTCCCCTGGCACAGCTTGACGCTGTTTCCCCTTGTCTTGTCCTTTGTTCCCTAGGAGCAGAGTCCAGCCACCACCTTGACAGAACTGGGTCCCCAGGGAAATGGTGGAGTCACCATCCCTGGAATTGTTCAAGAAATTAGTAGATGTGGCACTTCATGGTGGAGTTTAATGGTGGGATTCAGTTGAGGGTTGGACTTGATGATCTTGGAGGTCTTTTCCCACCTTCAGGATCCTGTGAACCTATTCTTGAAAGATTCCTCCTTTATCCAAAGGTCCTGGTTCCATCAAGTGCCAGAAAGACATTTCTTTAAAAGATTAATTTGGAATCTCAAATAATATTCTCCACTCCAGCCTCTTGGAATGTGTGCTCCAGCTTGATGGTGCTTGTTTTCCTGTTTGCCAAACCCATCTGATTCCTGTGTGCATCTGAAGGAAAGCCAGTGCAGGCTGAGCTCACAAAAGCTCTGCAAACCAGAAAAAAAAAGGCAAATTATTTTCTATATCTCTATCATGGCTTCTCTTATTCATGTCAGCTCTAAATTATGTGGCCATGATCTTTCTAATCTCTCTTTGCATGGACGTCTTTCCGTGCCCTTAATAATTTCCTTTGCCCTCCCCTAGACCTTTCCCGTGTCTGCATTCCGAGGCAGGGAGGTCAGAATAGGGAACATTATTCCAAGTGAACGTGTATCATACAGTTCTGTAATTCCATTATTCCATTACGGTGTTTTCAGTATTACTCCCTTCTTTTTGAATGCAGCCTGGCATTTCCTTGGTTTTCTGGATCACCAACGCATTTCGAGGTTGCACTGAGCTCTAGGCAAAGGCAACCAGGGTTTGCAAAAACAAGGTGTGGTTTTTGTAGTTTTGGTTTTTATTCTATGTATTTTTTTCACTAAGGTTCTCCGCTTGGGGCCCAATTTCCAAAAAATGAATCCTCAGTGCTAGAAAGGGCAGGTCTTTTCCCAAGGATGTTTCTGAGGTCTCTGCTATGGGATGGGAGAAAGTCAGACACTTTTGTGGATTTCTTTCTCTCACTCTGAAACTCGTGGTCTGGTTTAAGATTTTCTGAGGGGAATTTAAGGTTGGAGCCACCCTGGTTTTTGGCATTCCTTTGACTGCCTGGGGCAAAGTGATTTGGAGGAGGCTTCTATGGGAGATGAAACAGGCAGATGAAAAGCCAAATGACATTAAAAATCATTATTCTAAACCCCAAATTCTGTCCTCTAATAATTGTCAACATAAACTGAGTCATTCCCATTTTATAGCAGCCTAAGGAAAAACTCTTTGAGGAAGGGTACAAGGAAGGAGTCATGTATCCAGTAGCAGGTTTGCTTTGTTTAACCTCTAAGGCTGTCTTCTCTTCTTCATCAGGATAGGAGAGGGAAAATTCAGCTGGCATCTTCAGCTTCTCTTCTTTATTGTGTGCTGAGAATAAAACAGCTGGGGGTGGATGTGAGAGGGAGTTCAGGGAGAAGAAAATCTGAGTTTCCAAGAGCTCCAGGAAGCCCTCTGCCCTCCCAGCCACACAACCAGTGGCTCTGAGGAGGCACTGGATGTTTCAAGAGGCTCTCAGTGAAGTTTTAATGCCCTTAAATAAAAGGAAAGACATGAAACCACTGAATCACTGAGGTTGGAAAAGACCTCCCAGATCACAGAACATGTAAGAGTTTTTGTTTGCTCAGGTCCAGGGTTAATCAAGAGTTTGGAGTTCTCATGACCTTAATTTTGTCACAGTTGAGAAGACAGACACCGACAGCAGGGCTTTGGGTAACTGCAAGGAAACCAAATCCAAATATCTTCAGCATGAAAGATGCCTTGTGGTTTGTGGTGGGGAGCAGATCAGATGTCCTGCTCCAGCCTCCATGGGAGGGGATTCCCAGTGCCAGCTGTGAACGTCCAGGGACAGGAGTCAAATCTCACATGAAACACTGAAAGCAGTAAAATTGCCATGGAAGAAATGTACTCCTGGGATCTCCACATCTCTGAGCTGGCAAGTTAAATAACTTGAATATGCCGGTGTGCAGAACAGCTCTGTTTTGATGACATGGGCAGGAGGGCACCCCAGTGGAATTGGCTGCCTTGGGACACCCCCTTCCAGGTCCTGCTCAGGCTGTGGGGGAGGGTTTAGCTCATCTCAAGTCCTGCTGCTTCAAAGGCTGAGCCTCTGAACAGGCAATGACTTTGTCTCCTGGGTCTAACGATCAAGAGACTCAACATTCAATTAGGCAGAACTCCCAAGAGTGTCTGACCAGTTTGCAATGCTATAGGAGGAGTCCTTAGGACCTCAGATCAGACCATCAGCACGACCAATTAATGCCAGTGCTACTGGCCTTGTTAATAGTAATGGAGCTCCCCAAGGGGACCAGGACTAAATGAGCAATACATATCAAAGAGGAACTGAAAAGTCATTATGTATTATTGTCTCTTTGTTGACTTGAGGAGGATGTGATGAACTAGGTACTAATTACATTAAAAAACACTGTATTCTAAACCAATCTCTCCTCTAATTAATGTCAACATAAACTGAGTCATTCCCGTTTTATAGCAGACTAAGCCATTCAGTTACCGTGGGTAACACACACAGGGCAGCTCTGGGATGAGCACTATTAACATGTTTTGGCCAGGGAGATGGAAAATTCCAGTTCCAAAGCACTGAACAGCGGTGCAGGTAAGATCAGGGTCCCTCAGCAGCATTCCTTGGAGTCCCATGTCATCCCACGCTGCCCCCGTGCCCACAGACACTCTTGCGTATGCCCATCGCACAAAGCAATTTTTCCACAGCACCTTAAATGGCTTTTCCCCTTTCCACTTAAATGGCTTTTTTTTCCTGATTCATTTTTACTTTATTTTATTTTATTTTTTTATTTATTTCCTTTCTGTATCCTTTTCAATCTGGAAAGTGACTTGGCCTCTCTTCCCCCCATCTATTTTCCTCCTGCCACTATTCAGTTTAGGCATGAAACACAGAACTAGATTGAAAGCATTCAATGGCCATTCAATCGGAGAAGAAAAGAACCCCTCAGAGCTTTATTAGATATGAAGATCCACAATAAAAATCAATTTCTGCCTCTTTATGCAGTTTAAATGACAAAGCATCCACCCATTCTGCAGCCTTTGTGCCCAGGAAATGTAATTCAGTGCCGGAGCCGGGCCCAGAACAGCCCGGACTTGCTGACCTGCGCCGGCAGATTCCGATATGATACAGCCCTTCCAGATAATGACAGCCACTTCATCTCCCCGCAGGAAAGAGAAACTTATCTGATATCTTGGAGGGTTAAAAGGCTATGTGGGCAGCATTTTTAATGGCACTCTAAATCAGCATCTTAAAAACACCTCTGCTTTTTTTTTTTTTCCCAGCGCCCCGTTCCCCACTTTTCCCACTCGTTCGTTGGAAACTCCAGCTGAGATCCTGTACAGTCTTTGGGGAAGTCTCCTTCCTAGATGCCTGGCTGGAAGGGAGCACATTAAAGTGCAGACTTGGCTGCAAACATTCCCTCCATTGACGTGACATGCAGGGATTTGATTAGGGAGTGTCTACGGCTCCTGGGATGAGTGATGGCTGTGATGCAAAGCCGTCAAATCCCACAGCTGAGGTGTTCTGGGCAGGGAATGGGCAGCATCGGGGCTATCAAGCTGTGTTGGGAGTGAGTTAGGTTGGAAATCAGGAATCCCTCAGAGGGTGTTTGGGCAATGCCCAGGCTCCCCAGGGAATGGACACAGTCCCAAGGCTGCCAAAACTCCAGGAGCACTTTGGATAATGCTCTCAGGCACAGGTTGGGATGGTTAGGGTGTCTGTGCAGGGCCAGGAGCTGGAGTTTGATCCTTGTGTGTCCCTTCCAACTCAGGATATCCTATGATCCCACCGTCATCCCCATGGATTTCCTTTAATCACTATTGCAATAGCTTTTTCCCTATGGCAAAGACTATTTTTTGTTTGAATTCCAGTAAAACCTTGGCCTAACTTTTGTCTAACAGCAATGAGTTTTTTGGGAAAAAAAAAGAAAGAATCCTGTGTGCAAGTGGTTTTTGAATTCTTCTGAGCTTCCCCCCCACCCCCATATATTCTGGAAAAAGGTCAGCAGAACTGCCAAATCAAACTTCTCTGTTGTCTATATTCTATGGGATGGAACATATTTGATGTGTTCCATACCAAATATATATACTCTATGTATTATATAAATGAGTATATTTTCGTGTTCTATGCCATATATCTAATAACTATAGTATTGATTTACTTACATAGAATTTTTATACTGACAATCCTGTTGACTCCAATACTCACAGGCTTTGAAAGTCACTCTTATTTTATCAAAAATTCAAGTAGGAGAGGGAAACAGAGAAGGAAAATGAAGTTATGACAATTCCACGAGGTCCTGCTTGTTCATTTGAAGGAAACCCTTCCACTTTATGTCCCAAACCCCCTTATTTTTCTGTGTTTTAAGAATCCCCGTGCAGATAACACCACTGAATGATGTCACAGTGGAAACCAAAAGCTTTGATCTGTCTCAGATGAGTCCGAATCCTTCAGTGACTGACTTCAAAACTTTGCTTTTGTTTGTTTGGAGGAGGAGGAGTTCTGGATGCTGGAGTGAATCCGTGTCCTCCATCATTCACGTCTTCCAGCATCTCTGGCCAAAACTCCTCCCTGCATAGCACAGAGTGTTTGGAGAGAATTGTAATGCTGGCTATTCCCGCTTGGCCTCGTGGCAGCTTTATCTTAATGAAGATGTGCTGTGTGCCTGTTCCAAAGCTTTTGGACTACCCAAATAACAGGATAACAGTTCTAAGTAGAAGGAATGAGCTCAGTGGAATCTGTGTTTTTCATGACTATAATTTTAAAATGTTTCAATGTGTTTATCAAATAACTCAGAGACTTTCTCTCCCTGGAAATGCATCTGTGCATGTCTCCCTAGGAAGCACTGTCCTTCCAGCCAGTGGATGGAGCCTAGATCTGCTGGGAACCATTGCTTGGTCCTGTGTCTGGAGCACCTGGAGTCTCTGACCACTGAGGCAGTGTTTGATGAGAAAGATAAGGCTGTGAAACCCAAAAGCAGATCCCTCAGGTAGACCAAGGCACAAAGCATCCATGTCAGAAAGATGCAATTCCTGAATAAAGACTGGGGGCTTCCCAGAGGTTGGTGGGCATTTCCCTGCCTCAGCATGGAGAGGCACCAGCAGTCCTGGTGGGAGTACATCCCTTTCCTTTTCAGGATGTCCTGAGACCTTCTCGGGGCCCTCCAACAAAAGGCCCACATGTCTTGATGTGACAATGGTTGGAGGTCACCTCAACCAGCTGAATTATTGTGGAAGTGGCATTGCTGGGTGTACAGTCCTTGTCCAGCTACCCAGGGAAGCCAATAAGCTGGACATTGACGTCTCCTGCCCACAACATGGAACAGGAGAGACATGTTATTAAGGGTTTCCCACTTAGAGGAGGACCTGGAAATCCCAGTGCTGTGACCAAGCAATTGAGTGATTCCTTTCTCTGCAGATGTTATCTCCTGGAGCTCTCCCTGTTGCACTCGGCAACCCAAAGCATCTGTGCTGAGAAGTTGTGAAATAAGGAAATAAGGAGGAAAAAACCACAACAGCTTTATCTGGAGACGAAAGGCAGCTGTGCAGTGCCTGTGGGGTGTCACCTTGGAGTCCCAGGAAATATGCCACAGGCTGTGTGAGAAATGCTAGAACTTGTAATCATTCATTTCTTCCTCCAGCTGTAGTGAGGTGGGGAAAAACCTCTCTAAGATTCACATGAACCAAGAGAAGTTCCTGCATGGCTGAGTCAGGACAACCTTTGGACAGTTTGTCTTGGGATGAGCAGGAAGTTGTAGGCAAACGTGGCACCGGGAACTTGGAGGATGCAGGATCAGTCAAAAGGATGAAGGTCTGAGATCCAGGATTACAGCTGAGCAAGAGCCAGAGTCAGGATGTGCCGGTCCAGACCTGAGGGAAGAAGATGGAAGATGACCAAGGATATAAGAAATGCAGGACACTCAGGCCCAGGTCACAGGTGTTTTCCTGGCTTGTGGCCAGGGAAGGAGGGAAAGCCAAGGATGGTGGGATGTCTGAGGAAAGGTGTTTCCAGTGGAGTCAGGGAGGTGTAGATATGTCTGTGCTCTGCACTGCTGCTTCCAGAACTGGGGAAACTCCCAGTTCTCCCAGTCACTCCTTGTTGGGGAAAGGTGGGCTCCTCAGGAACCATGGCTGGCTAAGGGAAACATGTCCCACACGAGGCAGAAAGAGCTTGACTTCGTTTCTCCTGCAAAAGAGAAACTGAGGAAATATTCAGGAAATCTATTGGGGGATTAGAAGTGAGGGAGAGGAAGGGGTTGCTCCCATCAAAGGGCAGCATTGGCAACTGAGTAAATGAGATAAAACAGTCATGAGTAAATCAAAGCAGGAAATCAGTGACCATGAGAAGAACCCCACTCTGGAAAAGCCTCCCAAAAAGGCTTGAAACTTATGGAAGGGAAAAAACCCCCACAAACTATGTAAATGGAGATTATAAAAAGGATATAATGAAGAGATGCCAATATAGTGGATATAAAGGGCCCCTGTCAACCCCACACTCCTGTGTCACAAAGGCTAAGTAAAATAAAATAAGGCTCTTTTTTTGCATATATATATATATATATATATATGCATGTACACTTAGAGTGTGTTTGCAGATGGATTATCATCAATGTAATCAAGGTCAAAGCCATCACACACTCCCAGCCCTGGAATGCTACCATGACAGAAAACTGGCAGCGAGGTTGAAGACGGTCCCTTTTTTTTAAGCAGTCTTTTCTCACATTTGTCATCTGTCACCAGTTCAAAACCTGCTGGGACCCCATGGCAATAGACAAAAACAGACCTGTGGGTAAATGGTGTGGTTGGGAACGATTAGGGGAGCAGATACAGCTGGTTTTGGCAGAGCCAGGGATCTGGTGCAGCGATGGAAATCTTTTCCAGTCACAGCTTGCTCACAAAAGCCATGGGAGAGGGATGCACCTGGACTGCAAGGAAAGGCTGGGAGCAGTTTGCCTGCTCTCCTCCGTGGGTTGAGCAGGCTGTAAACTCTCCTTGCTGCCGACAAAGAGAGAATCCCAGAGAGAGCTGTGTCTCAGCATTCCCAACCTGCAGAGTGATGGGCAAGGCTGGATGCCAGGAGTGGCAGGTACCAGGGAAAAGATTTGCCTAAAAGGAACAGAGTTTTGCAGGCAGCTCTCTGTGCCCAGCAAACACACACACAGAGACCACAACACACCCAAAGACGTGAAGTTGCTTGGGGCCTTGGCACATAAATGGACATCAAATGATAAACTGGGGGATAATAAGGAAAATAACACAGGATGGCAACTGTCTACACATGGCACCAAGCAAAGGGTCAGACACAGGATAAATTCACCAGGCTCCTAAGAGAGTAAGGACACTGTGGCAAAGGTTTGGAAGTAAGAGAGTGTTCACTTGATGAAGAAGAGGGCAAGCTGCTTCACCTCCTTGACCTTCAAATCACCAAGAGCTAATAAGTCACCGTGTAAGCCTGACACCAGCAGTGAAACTGCAGTTTACTGACAGCATCATTAACAGCTCACAAGTGTTTGGTCTGGGGGTCACTGTCTGACCTTGTGCTTCGACAGGTGATCCAGTGACTGTCAGGAACATCCCAGTGTCCTGGTGACCTCCTCTCCAGGACCAGGGACAGGAGGACCCCAAGGAATGGCTGGAGCTGTGTCAGGGGTGTTTAGGTTGGATATCAGGGTAAAGTTCTTCTTTCCCCACTGGGTGCTCAGGCACTGCCCAGGCTCCCCAGGGAATGGGCATGGCCAGAGCTCCAGGAGCCTTTGGACAATGCTCTCAGGGGTGCATAGGCTGAGATTGTTGGGATGCCTGTGCCAGGCCAGGAGAAGGACTGAGTGATCCCTGTGGGTCTCTTCCAGCTCAAGATATCCTGTGATCATCCATCTGTGTGCTCCTGTATTTGTCTCATAATGTGCATGTCTGATCTGCAGGAGAAGGATTCCTGGTGCTCATAACCAGAGGGATGTGGACAAATCCCTTCTGCTTTTTTGTGTGGTACCAACCCCTTCAAATATAAGAACAAATAGCACAGACTGACGGTGGCACTTCCAAAATTGTTTCAGATTCAGCTGCATGTTACAGAGCAAAAGGAAAGGACAGCAAGGTATTCACCTGATGAAGGGCAGATCCTTTTTTCCAGTGGTAGCCTCAAAGCTTTGTTTGGTGAAGAGGCCATGCTGGAAGGCAGCCAGGTCTGGTTCAACCAAACCCACTGTTCAGAAATACCCCCAGCCAATTCTGCTTCCTGATCCTGCTGCCTCATGTCCCTGGAGCTGTCTTGTCTCTGCTTGGCTCCTGGTCCTACTCTTCCTCCCAAACCCTCCAGGCTTGAGCCCAGAAATCCCATGCATTGTATGACAAGCTCAATCCATCCTGGCTCCATGCCCCTGGCCCCATCCCAGGACCAGTCATCTGGCAGTAGATGATGGTGATTCAGCCTTATATAAACCAGAGAAAGGCAGAGGTAGTGAGTGACAGAGCATCAGGAAAAACAGGCAAGCATCAGGATTGACTCCGAGTCCCAGATGGGAGTTCTAGGGAACATCAGGTTTATGACTTGAACTGCATGTGGTGTTTTTCCAGGAAACAGAAGTGCTGGGTGGTGCCTTAAGACCATGGAATGAGTTGCAGGATATCTTAGGGCACATGGGAAATCAGAGAACCATGGAATGGTCTGGGTTGAAAGATAAGTTAAAACCCACTCCCACTCCTGCCATGGGCAGGGACACCTCACACTATCCCAAGTTGCTCCAAGCCCTGTCCAGCTTGGCCTTGGACACTTCCAGGGATCCAGGGGCAGTCACAGCTTCTCTGGGCACCCTGTGCCAGGGCTTCCCCACCCTCCCAGGGAACATTCCCTTCCCGATATCCCATCCATCTCTGCCCTCTGGCAATGGAAAGCCATTTCCCCTCACTCTGGCATTCCAGGCCTTCTCTGTCCATGTTGACTCCTTCAGGTACTGGAAGGCCACAACAAGGTCAATCAGAAGCCTTCTCTTCTCCAGGCTGAACAATCCCAATTCTCCCAGCCTTTCCTCCCAGCAGAGCTGCTCCATCCCTCTGATCACCCTGGTGCCTCCTCTGGACTCTCTCCAGCAGCTCCACGTCCTCCCTGTGCTGGGCCCAGGGCTGGGGCAGCTCTGCAGGTGGGGTCTCACCTGAGCAGGGCTGAGGGGCAGAATTCCCCCTTTCCTGTAGCCCATGCTGGGGGATCAGCCCAGCACAGGGGTGTTTCCAGGATGGGGCATGGCCAGCCCTCACCACCTGCATCCCAAGTCCTTCTCCAAGGAGCTGCTCCTCACCCACCCAGTGTGACCTTCTCACATCAGTTCCTTCAGATTGTTTATCAAAGATTGCGGTTTTTCTTCAGCTTTTGGAGTTCATCCTTAGCCAGGCAGGTATTTTTGTGCAGATGTTTCAAAGAATATTGGATTAAAATGAGCAGGATGCTTGTGCTATTGTGTTGGAAATTGGTTGAGCCTGGTCCTCATCTGATGTCCTTGCTGGGCAGACCAGGAGCAGGTCAAGAGCTGGTCCATTATTACTGTTGACGTCTATTGCAGATCCCGATCCCAAAATACAATGGAGTGATCTTTGTAATTTTTTTTCAATGTGAGCAGTGCCTGAGGTCTTATTTCCTTTGAGAAGATTTAAAAAAACAACTGCTAGAACAAATCTATTCTTTTTTCTTGGGCTTTTAGCTCTAACATGGAGGGGCCTAAAATGATAAGAATTGTTTAATAAAAATAAAAAGGAACAAGGAAGAAGCAATCAATCAGCTTCAAACAGGAATATCTGCCTGTCTAGAACAGAAGAAATTTAAATATTACTGGATCTTAGGAGCAGATCTCCCTGGCAGGCTGGCTGCAGAGATGGGAAAACCAAAACATATACAGAGGGATTAAAGCAAATGCTGGGAAAATGCTGTTGACTTAATTATTCCTAACTGATGTTCAAGTGGAAAAAACCCTTTGAACTGGAGCGAGAGCAGAATTTGGCTGGGTGAGGTACGTGAAGGGAGCAGCACCTCATACTGTTTGTCCATCCAGCTCCAAGAGTTTGAGATCTTTCTGATCTTCCCTGATCTCATCAGTCCAAACCCAACAATCCACTGGGGTTTTATTTGATTGTGCTGGTTTGGGCTGGGGTAGAGTTAATTTCCTTCAGAGTAGCTGGGATGGGGCTGTGTTTGTCATGCTCAGTGTGGAAAGCTGGGGACAAAACCAGAAGGGAGGACATTAGGAGTGATGTGTTTGTCAGTGGTTAATGCTGGCCAAAATGCCTTTATTTTGAAGAAACACGACTTGGGTTCTGTTTTTCCAAGAGCCACACCGGGCATCTTCTTAATCTGGTCCATGTTTGAAACAAACCAGTATGAAGAAGATGAATTCAGATAAATGATGCTGCTTTTGGGTCATTTATGGTGTTTATGCATGCGCACAACTCCTGAGACTGCTCTGGTGGGATTTCTGTGTCTGTGTTTTCCCCAGACCCCAGGGGGTGTAGGATCAGGAAAGAGGGAAGGCTGGTGAGTAAGGCAGAGCTACCCAAACCTGGTTCAAGTGTAGAGTCCAGCAGAGATGGGGACAATGTCAGGCAGATTTTTGGCTGCCGCAAATCCAGCAGAGCCCCATTGGCCTGGATTTGTCCAGGAGAGGAGCTGGGTAACAGATGAATAGCTTTGCTTCTGCTTTCAAAGACCTGTCAGATGAAAATGGTAGTTAAAGCACACAATTCTCCAGGTCTGAGGCATTTTGTGCCCAGATTTGGGTTAGCCCTACTTGCAAACACAGGCTGAAGCATCCCCAAAATTTGGCACAGAGACACATCTATTCCTGTCCTGGGCTGAATCCAGACCTCTGCACCTCATCCTGGGACATGCAGATTTCCATGTGCTCTTCCTCCTGTAAATGAGTTTTCTAATATCCTCATCCACCCTCCCCAGGGAAGGAGAAGTGGGAAAGGGTTTATTTATTTAGACCACTTTACTGCCTGATCAGAATTACCCGTCTGAGAGGGGGATTTGAATGGCACCTTATCTGAGGTCTTTCTCCCTCTATTTAATGCTTGAAATCAGAAGCTTTGCTGCGTTTCTTTATTTTTTTTTAAATTACAATGGAAAAAAGAAAAGGATTGAACAGGAAAGTTAAAATAAAATTAAAAAAAAAAAGCAACAACTTTAAAAGTACAATGTGAATGAAAAATGATGGTTTTACTCTTTGCCTTAAAGTAAAATAGCCTTTATCTTTTTTCCCCCCTTACAACAGCCTCCTCTACCTAGATAATGCATTTGGTTAGATTTATTTGCTCAGCCCAGAAAACTTGACACTAAGGGGATTATTTAGTTTTAGATTCGCTGTAGTCCATAGTAATAGCCAACAGGGAAAGGAATGAAGCAGCGATATTAGCAGGGAGATGGGAGGGGAGGGTGGACGGGGGAGGGGGTGGCAGGGACTGCAGCTAAGCAAAACTGCTTGCATAAACACCATTAAGAAGATTTAGACATTGCTTTTCTTATCATCAGCACTCCTGGAAGAAATAAAAAAAAAAATAAAAAAAAAAAAAAAAGAGAGAGAGAGAGAGGGAGAGAGAAAGGAGAAAGGAAAAGGGACAGGCCCTGACTTGCTGTGCATGCGTTTCCATCAAGGTTCAATAGAAAAATAAAACCAGCCCAGGGTCCATGTGTAGCAATTCTGCCGACCTCTCCAAGTTACCCCATCACGCTCCAAAGGAGACATTTGTTCCACGTGTTAAGAGGAGGAAGGAGCAAGTCCAAAGAGGAGGAAACATACAGCTTCCCTGCAAAGACTTGGCCAATTTTATACGTATCCATGAGAGACATTTCTTTTTCTGAAAAATGCTTGAATTTTCTTTGTGCACTTCCAAGGAGTGGAGTGTGCACAGCAGAAGAGGAGGGAGAGGTTCCTGAGAGTTAGAGACCAAACTTCTGCAGGCAGAGCACTTGGCAGCCCAGTTTTTGGAGATGTGTCCCAGATTCACCATCCACTGACTGTGTGAAGGGACACAGCTGGAAGCAGCAACAGAGCACAGACAGGAGAAGGCTCTGGGAATGGTTATGGTCAGCAGAATCATGGAATGATGGAATGGTTTGGGTTGGAAGGGACATTAAAGATTGTGCAGTCCCACCCCTGCCATGGGCAGGGACACCCCCCACTATCCCAGGCTACTCCAAGCCCTGTCCAACCTGGCCTTGGACCCTTCCAAGGATGGGGCAGCCACAGCTGCTCTGTGCCAGGGTCTCACCACCTACACAAGGAAGGATTTCTTCCTAATATCCCATCTAACCCTGCCTTCTGGCAGTGGGAAGCCATTCCCCCTTGGCCTGTCACTTCAGGCCCTTGGAAATTGTCTCTCTCCATCTTTTTTGTTGGCTGCTTCAGATACTGGAAGGCCACAATTAAGTCAGTCAGAAGCCTTCTCTTCTCCAGACTGAACAATCCCAGCTCTCCCAGGCTTTCCTCCCAGCAGAGCTGCTCCATCCCTCTGATCACCCTGGTGCCTCCTCTGGACTCTCTCCAGCAGCTCCACGTCCTCCCTGTGCTGGGCCCCAGGGCTGGGGCAGCTCTGCAGGTCTTAGAAAGAAATATGTAGGAATTCCCAAGGACTAGAAGGACTTCCCATGGGTGTGGATCAAGCCACAGAACAGAAATTATCCCTTCAGGACACAGGTTTTCCCCCCAACAAGCTCTTTCTGGTGCCCTTCTTCCAGCGTGGCACACATCCAGCCAGGGAAGGAGGGACATCTAACTGCCCCTCTTGCCTCAGAGCAGGAGCTGAAACTGCTTTTCTCTGGTGCCACCATGACTGGTTGTGACAACCTCTAAGCCTGGTGGATGCCTCCACACAGGATTATGGAACCGTGGAGTCATTAAGGCAGGAAGAGGCCTCCAGGGTGAGCAAGTCCAACCATCAAACATCTCAGTAGAGCAGGTACTAAATTAAAGCTTATTCAGTGGTGAGGGGGCACAGGAGCAGCTCCTCCACACCCTGGTCTGGTGTTGGGGACCCTGTGAGGACACCAGGGTCTGAGGGCTTCCTTGGGTGAACATACTGTGTCCTAGAGGAGGGACAGCCACTCAAAATTCTTCCCCTCTCTGCTCCTGTTGAAAGGAGACATGAGCACTCAGCTGCCTTTCCAAGAGCTCTTCCACCCTCGTGTAATTCCTGTGTAAAGTGTAGCTGCCAAAGCACCCGAGTCAGCAGATCCCAGCTGCTGAGGCATCCACAGGAAGAGAATGCAGGTGCTACTTTGGAAGTTTCAATGCTCTGAATTTTAAACAAAACATCCAGCACTGTGGAAGAGATGGAAACCATCCTTCTCCAGGGCACGAAAATCTTCCTGTGACCAGGCATTAGGAGGAAAAGCGTCCTTTGGAGACACTTGGGTTTTTTTATAGCTGCCAATGAGACTTCCTATCATAGAATCATGGAATTCCAGAATAGTTTCGGAAGGAACCTAAACCTCACTCAGTTCCATCCCCTGCCATGGGCAGGGACACCTTTCACTGTCTCAGGTTGCTCCAAGCCCCATCCAACCTGGCCTTGGATACTTCCAGGGATGGAGCATCTTCTTGCCTTTTACTCTCTGGAAATGGCGTTCATCAGTAGGGGCAGGTCAACTGAATTAACTCTTGCATTTAATGTGAGGAGGTGACTTCTCCACTATTTATCCAGCTATCTCTCACCATGGCAAGTATATTATTTGATAATCAGTTTGTGCCTCCCTGCTTTTACTTGGCTTCCAAAGGGAGCTTGTAAAGCAGGAAGAAGAAAACTGGGGAGTAGGGTGTGAAGTTATTTGGGGATCTGTGATCATTGTGGAAGGGGTGGAAAAGCTAAATCCAGAGGAAAATGCAATTCATTAATCCTTTAACTTCAGGATGTGACATCTTTCTCTATTGATAATGCTCATGAGAACTTAACAGCTCTTGATCAAAATGAAGGGAACATCTCCTTCACTGAATTTTTTACATTCCTGCTATTCCACCTATCACACTCAGTCTCCTTGGCCCTTCCAGATATATAGAAAATTCTGTGTCCCAAAGCTGGTTCCTGGCTGGGAAGAGAGAAAATCTGCTCCAGCTCCTGGGCATCCTCTGTTTTTTGTAACTCATCTTGATCTGATGGTGCCAGCCACATCTTGGAGCAGAGGCATTCAGACCTGCTTTGATGAAGTCCTGTGCCTTGCCAGGGCTCACAGAAAGAAAGAGAAAAGCAGGAGAGGATCCCAGGTGCCCAGAGGATGCTTGTGACTACCACAGGCTAAGCCTTAAGGAGCAAGTGCAATCTTGGTCCACTGGTGTCCTCCTTGTGCAGGGAGGAAAACAGCTACAACATTTCTTAGGAAATGCCTGAATCACACCTTTTTTTTCTTTTTTTCCTAGAAGCATCACTTCCATCTTGCCTGGGCTTGAGCTTCAGCCAGCTGCTTTTCATGCTGGAGCTTATCTCTGGCAGGCACAGTGATATTGTGCTGTTGTGTCTGCTGAGAGGACGCAAAGCTGGGCCCAGCAGCTGACCCAGAACACAAGAGCCCCTGGTCTTTGTTATCTCCTTCCAGGGCCCAGCTCTGTGCTCTGCTCCAAGATTAGCTGCTCTCCCCCAACGTGCCGTTGTGCGTGTGGGGAATAGGTGATTTCCTTTTTCCCAGAGCAGCTGTTTTCTGTCCCCAGCCGGTGTTGCTCTGTTTCAAGTGAATTTTCTCTGTCTTCTGTAGAGCCTTCAGAAAAGCCCATCCCTGAGCAGTTGATGTATTCAGCTTCTTTCCACCATGACTAAAGCCTTCTGCATCTGCAGCCTGAACTCCTCTCCCTCACCATCAAGAGCTGCGCCTGTTCACAATTTTGTGGTGGCAAACTTGTTATCTCCTACCACAGAGGAGAATATATAAATTCCCAAAAACCTTGTGGTCCCACTCAGAGCTGTCATCCGCCTCATACAGGCTTTTGGCTGCAGCCTTGGAATGTGTTTGGGATTTAATGGATGCCATTGCAGCAGATCCCAGAGTGGTCGTGCAAGAACACTTAAATTAGCAAGATTTTTGAGTGTAATATAAATGTCCTGCTGGAGAGATGGGAACAGCTCACGTCCTGGTGGTTACCAGGATTGAGAAGACACCAGGGGAGTAAAAATCTGGCAAGCAGGTGGGTTCAGAGCAGGGCACTGCAGGCAAGTGTTTGCTGTAGCTACAGCCACATCCTGGCTCAGATGGCAGCACACACCTGGACAGCAGCAAAAGGATGGGGCATCCTGCTGGAAGGTGGCACATACCATGGGAGAAGAAAGGTAAATCTGCCCCAATCCACAGCCTACATGGAATGAGGCTCAAACCGTCTCACGGACCTTTTGTTTTTGCTGTGTTTTAGACAACTTACCTGTGTCTTCAGGGTGAGTGGGACCCTCATCAGGACTCCCTGTGTGTCTATTCTCCAAACATGGGACAAGAGACCTGGAACAGCTTGGGCTGGGAGCCAAGTGCACCTGACCAGGAGAGGCTGGTTCTCTCTCCAAAATGAGGAGCACCTCCTCCCAATACAGACACACATCTGAGTTTTCTCACACAGTTTTAGTTCCAACCCAGGGCTGCAAAACATCTGACCTGGCTGTAGAACTCAATTCCTGTTCTTCTGTTTTAGGTGGAGCATCTCCAAGTGGGACAGTAATCCCTCCAGTCCTTAGGCTCTCTCTGTGTAAGGTAGGTTGGCCTTATTAGTTTAATAGGGTTTTTTTTGTGTCAGGGCAGGACCTGTGTCAAGGACCACACCAGAGTTCATGTGGGTGTCTCTCTGACTGATTTCCTCTCAGCTGCAGAGCAGCAGCTGGTGGGAAATTAATTGTGTAGCATACATTTACAAGTTAATTGCAGTTTCACTGGAAGGTGGGAAACCTGTGTTTGATAAATGTGGGAAGGAGGCACCAGGAGGTGCTTTCACTGCCTGGCCCCAGCTCTGGGGTTCTTGTCTCACTGTGGTTATCCCTGTCTGCTACATAGCAGGTCAGGGTCCTGTGATGCTGAGAGAACACAGAGCAAGAGGAGCTGCTGTCTCAGCAAGTGAGCAGTGCTCAGCTCTCTCAGTCAGATTTTCTTGTTCCTACACGATTCCAGTCCTAGTTTTTATTTTTGGGGGCTTTCTTGGTAGATTCCCTAAGCAGATATTTTAGCCAGGCTTGAAGCACCCTCGGTAATAAGAGAGGAAATACTCAGCTGCTCTAATTTTCCTCTGAGGAATTGCCATTTCTTCAAAGGTCTCTGCTTGCTGTTCCACAATTACCTGCCTCTCTTTTTCCTTAGTGAGTGGCCTCAGTTGTGTTTTTCTTGATGAGCCTCACTTTGTGGGCTCACAGATGTGATGGGGAATGAATGAGTTGAAAGCAGAAGATGTCAAGCAATGGGTAAATGACGAGGAGAAGGAATTTAATACTCGGAATCACAGGAAATGAAAGGCAGCTCTGTTCATCTGCAAACAACAAATAACTTGCAATCCAGTCAGCAGTTTGTCTTCTATTCCTGTTCACACCTGCAGCAGGGGCAAGAAGGGAAAGTACTAAACCCCATTATCCTCAGAGTAAGAGATCAGAGGGAGGCAGAAATGAGACAATTTCCATATAGACGAAGCAGCAGAACACAATTTTGGCATGTTTTGACCATCTGCAAGAGGCTTCAGAGCTCTGAGGAACACTGTGAAAACTGTCAGCTGGGCAATTGAATGCAGAACTGAGTCAGCCAAGAAAAGGTCTGAACAAAGCCATGGGGAGAAGAGTCAAAGGAGGAAAAACACCCCTTGCTGGACAGACACTGCATTCAAATGCTGCATGCTCCCAGAATTCCAGCAAGGAGGAGATATTTGGGAACCCTGTGGAGGGGTCAGGCTCCTCGTGCCAGAGCTGGTCCCTGGGATCTCATGGGGTTCAAGGCCTTTAGGAAGATCTGGCTGCAAGCACCTGGCTTTGTTCAGATAGTCTGAGTTGCCTTAATCTGTGCAGAACTTCCTGATCCTGACCCACCATCCTGGTTTGGGCTTTGCTTCCTTTACGTCTGTCCTGCCCTTTTGAGCCTGTGGTCATCCTCATACTCATGGAAGATCCACAAGAACACGTGAAACTGAGCATCTGCCACCCATCTGAGACCATTCTCTGATGGGATCAGGGCATGTGCACCACCTGGCCAGGTTGGATGGGGCTTGGAGCAATCCAGGACAGTGGGAGGTGTCCCTGCCATGGCAGGGGGGATGCAACTGGGTGATTTTTCAGGTGTTTTCAAACCTAAATCATTTCGTGATTTGATGTTTCTGAGCTGATAATTTAAAAATATCTTCCTGATAACAACAGGAAGAGAAGTGCCACAAAATCAGATAGATTCTGATTTATTGTGTTGCTCAAATATCTCTTTTATTTTTGTATTTGTGAAGGACAGAAGCACATGGAGGAATGTCAATTTATGTTTTGGCTTTTAATCTGTGCTTTCAGAGATTTTATGGGTTTTGAGTGGACAAATGGTCTTTCCAGAACACAGGAGTTATTCACGTAAGACCACCAGAGTCTGTAAATGGTTGCTGTGTTGGCCTTACTCAGCTTAGTGGTTGGCATTAAATGGTATTTCATGGAATAAAAAACTGAAAGGTGGAGAGGAAGAACTCTCTTAAGGATGCTCCTCTTGGGATGAAGAGGTATTTCAACATTTCAACTGCCTCTTCAGCTGAAGAGGTGTTTCAGCTGCCAGCATTTCCACCATCAAATGGTGCCAAGAATTCCTACCTCCCACGGCCTAAGGGTTGTGCCAGGGGGCAGGGATTTGGAGGTGAAGGACCCCTGCCTCTTCATGGCTGTGGCTGTGAACACAGCAGCAGACCAGAGTTCCACCCACTCTGCATTTCTGCACAAGCTTTAAAAAGGGATTTTTCTTCCACAGCTCTGAACCCACAAACCTTCAGCACAAGCAGCTCCGTGGTGAGAAGAAGCACCTATTTTGTGTGAAGAACCATCTTATTTTGGTTTCCTTTGGATTCCTTTGATGCCCTCCTGAGGGTTTTTACTGGAAGAGGTGCATCTGATTTTGCAGTCTTGAGCTGAACCTCCTTCAGTCACCCCTTCCAGCTTGGGAGCCACCCAGATGTGCTGCTCCACTGCCAGAAAAGCTGGGAATGCTGATGTTAAAGAGGGATCACAAGATAATTCTTCAAAAATATTTTTAATGATAGGGAGCAGTCGCTGCAACATTCTTTGTCTGTTACCTTGGGCAAAACATTTAAACCTCCTGCACCCCAGCTCTTCTTCTGTGAAGCAGAGTAATAACTCTGCTCTCATCGTGGCTATTTCATGCCTGGGGGCACAATAGTCTTTTGCTATTTCTATGCAGAGTGCCTTCCACCACAATTATTGGCATGGAGACAACAGAGTAAGACAGAGCTGAGTTCTGTGGGCGTTTCAGGGTTTTCCCTTGGGGGTCCTGCCTTTTTAGCAGCCCCTCTTAATCCACCTGAGTCAGGTAAGGGCTCTCTGCCGTGCAAGATAGTATTTCCTAAAATTGTCTTAGTAACGGTAAAGCAAAAGAGTGGGGGGAAAAATCTGCAACAAAGCCCCCTTTGCCATTTTGCAGGGATGGTTTTAATATTAGCAGCTATTGTTCCAGATCTGACAATAATATAAAGTTTAAAGGTGAAAGGGGTGGGCAGAGGGGGCAGAGAAATCAAAGCAGACCATTAGGCTGAATGGTTATCAGGGTGCTTTGCTCCAGGCAAAGAGTTAATCCAGACCTGGTAGAGAGCACGAGTAGTTAAAGCCCTTTAATGGCCTAAGTCCTATGATAATTAGTCCTGCCCTGGAGGTAGCTAAGTGAGCTACTCCAGCCTGAAATGGAGCTCATCCACTGCTGAGGCCATAATCCTCTGTGCACAATGAAAGCTGAACTAATTCACTGAGTAAACACTTTCTCAGTTACTTACACGCTGTCTTCTTTCAGCCTGACACCAAATAGATTCACTTCCAAGAGCTGCAAAGAAAATCAACTCTTTTTTTTCCTCTCTTTTTTTTTAAAAAGCAACTGATCTTAGTTGAAATACAGCTGGATTTAGTATCCAGGGTATAACCTGGGCAGATATCATCTCCTTTCTCCTGGCATCACACAGCAGCTCCTTTATTTTAGCCCATTCCAAAGGCAGGGAGCAGAAAGGCATTCCCCATCTGTTACCTGCTCCTTTTCCTGCAGGTATCCCTGGAAAGCTACATGCTGGAGAAGAGCAGGAAGATGTGTGAAGCAGGAAAAGGCCAGGAGAATTCTCTCAATCCTTGAGTTCTGTGCCCTCAGCTCTCTCAGAGGCTCAGGGTGGGATGGAGGAAGAGTACTTTGAAGTAGCAAGGAAGGAAACACCAAATCTCCTCAACCACTGTAGAGAGCACCCATTCTTTCTGCTTTTCCTCCTTTTTGTTTTAATTAAGAAGTGGAATCACACATAGCAGTATGGCCTCTGGAAAGACATTCCATGAGTGCCTGGTCTTCCCTGGGTGAATTCGTTGTCTCCTTCCCATGCCCCTTCCCAGTTCTGCTTCAAACCCACCTCTAAGACACAGTTCCTGGTGTGCTGCATATTCCACTGAAACATGGGAAAGGGAACCAAGCAGGAGTCAGGGGGGCGGTGGCTCTGCCTGCAGGACCCTGCACTGTCCCTCTTGGTCTGAGCCATCCCTGGCATCTCCTGCCCTGCAGTGACACCCTGGTGAGAGCCTGGATGTCTTCACAGGCATCCCTGATTCTTTAGCCCTGGTAACCATCACACCGGGAAGCCCACAGTCATGGAATCATGGAATGGTTTGGGTTGGAAGGAATCTTTAAGCTTAGTTCATTTCAAAACTGCCGTGAGCAGAGACATCTTTTAAAATCCCAGGTTGCTCCCCATCCAACTTGGCCTTGGACACTTCCAGGGATGGGACAGCCACAGCTTCTCTGGGCACCCTGTGCCAGGTCTCACCACCCTCACAGCCAGGAATCCCTTCCAAATATCCCATCAAACCCTCACTGCCTTCAGAGGTGAACATCTTTCCCTTGTGTATGCCAGAACTCTTTGTTAAGGCTCATTCTGTAGGACGTTTCTGGACATTTCTGGACCACTTTCCATCCTATCCCAAGATGGCTGGATGAATTGAACTCTGTGAAGGAACATTTATCTCTCCAGACTGGAACATGAGTTTGGACCGCCCCCCTCCTCTCCGAGCTCAGCTTTTGACACTGTCACTATCCAAAGGCATAGGAGAGAAATCCCACCCAAAAGTGGTGCTGGGGTTGCTTTAAAGCAAATTACTTGTTCTGGGGGTTTAACATGTGTCTGGAACCACTTCTCTGCAAGTTTTGGTCAAGATGGGGTTGCAAATGGATCTGGTTTTGTGAGTCACTCCCCCAAAGCCTCCCTCGGATGCTGTCTGGAAACCTTCCACCCCGCTGGGCTAGATTTGCCTGATTCCCAGGAAGCTGCCAGCATCTTTTCCTGGGCCAAGCAAAAATGCATCATTTTCTGCCTTCTCTTTACACAATCACCTCCATATCTGTGGCCATCAGAAGGGAGTTTAGACTTCCAATGTAGGAAATATATAATATGATTTCCTATTTAAGACTCCTCTTTCCCAAAGAGGGATTTTCCATGGTACGTGCTGGCCTTCAGTAGTAGAGGAAAATATAGAGGCAACTCTGTCTTGCCTTGATGAAAGAAGAAAAGTGAAATCCTGATCTAATTTTATACTTCCAAAAAGGAAAGACAGACATAAAAGGATCTGCCAAAGAGAAGAGTCTCATAATCAAAGGGGAAAAACAATAGATTTTATTTATTGGATATTTAAATATACCATATTCATTATCAGCTGGAATCTGGCCCAGGAAAAGAAATCTCAGCAAAGAAAAATGTAATAAAGGCTTCATCAGTGCTCTCTGTGCTTACCAGCAGTTCTAGTTTCATGGAGACCAAATCATGGCCCACAAGCTGGTGAGGACAGGGCAGGAAGGAAGTGGAATGGAGGGCTCAGGAAGGGCTCAGCCCGTTCTTTGGGATGTGAGGCAGCCCAGGGTGGGGATTCATCCCTTGCTGATGGAGAAGAGCAAGCCAGATTTCCTTATCTTCTCCCAGGCCATCAGAGAAGTGTGTCCTGCCTTTAGGATCCCAGCCCTTAAAAAGCCTTGGAGGGTCAGTGCCAGCTGGGAGAGGTCTGGACCTGGAAGCAGGGATCACTCCTCTCCCTCACCTGCTGGACACCCCTGGCTGAACTCCCCCTCTGAGGTGTGGGCTGTTGAGTTGGGCATTCCTGGGGTGCTCTCAGAGCATCCCCAGAGTCCAGCCTGGCCCTCAGTGATGGGCAGAACACATTAAAAATGATCTGTGAACCCTTTGAAGTAAAGGCAGAGGGAGGCAGGACACGCAGGCCCCAAGGGTTCTTAAGGCAGACAAGTGGTTGAGTGGTGTCACCAGTCTTGCTTGGAGCTAGAAGGGGAAAAAAATCCTTCTGAAGTGCATGTTCAGAGATATTTTCTTCTTATGACAGGAAAATAGAAACAAAATTGGGGGGGGGGAGGATTGGGAAGAAAGGGAAAAACCACATCCTCTGCATCAGCAGCAGCTTCTGTCTCCAGGCTCTCTGGCAATGATACCTCAACCCACCCATTCAGCAGTCCATTATCACTTCCCTCCTTCCATTATTCCCCTTCAACCTTATCAGACGTAAGCATCGTCTCAGACGCTCCAACTGGAGCCTTGTAATTGTCCCTGGTTCGAGCTCGATAGCACCTTGAACCGCCAGAGTAATCTCTGCTTAAAAAAAAACCAACCCGAGCTCTGCAAGGAGATGATGCTCCAATTTGCCTGTGGCTATGCGGGATCTTTAATAGCCAACTCTTTTCTCTCTCTCTCTTGAGCTCGCAGATAAATGGGAATTTTTTTTATTAATATTATTTATTTATCCCCAGCCTTTTTAGGCTGCCTGTTAGGCAGCGATCACAATATTTATTACAGGGTTTTGCAATGTTATTATTAGCAGCTCCTGGGCTAATGGTGGAAGAGGTGGGTGGGGAAAGCAGAATAATACCAGGCAGGAGATGTCTCTGGGGGAGAAAAATGAAATGGAAATGGCATTTCTTGGGCATCTCCGTGTGAGGAAGAGTCAGGCTCCAAGGGAATAACCCTTTCTCCTCACATCTAGGGAAGGTTTAGGCCAGGGAACCACGAGTCCAAGGAGGGTTTAATTAGGAAAGAAGCCACTTTTAATTTTATGTTAGGAAGGGAAGAAAAAGGTGGAAAGCCCACTTCAAAACACGGGCGAGGAGGATCTTGACACTGCTTTGCTGCCCAAGACACAGCAGCATCTGTAGATAATCCCAGCTCATAGCCCAGACAGCACAAAAATGGGAAAACATATGAAAATCTCTCTTAAGTGAGGACCTACCTCAGGAAATTGGAGGCTGGGGGTGGCCTGTTATTACCTGAACAGACTGTTTCCTTCTGATGAACAAGACCCATCTCCCTGGTGATGTGTGCCTCCTCCACTGACCTCTAGATTCTCATGTTCCTGCCCCAAAATTGACTCTCCCACTGCATTTCTCAGCTCCCTGTTTACAAAATGTCAGCTGGAAATTGCTGACCATCATTTAATTGCAGACCTTACACTTGGATGCTCGTATCTGTGAGTTTCCATGAAATCTTCATTGTTATCTGGTCGTTTATCCCTCATGTTTACACCTGGTAGGAAAACTTTCGCTGCTTTTTCTTTTAAAGGTGATTGCAAAGGGGAAAATGAATTAGTGCCAGCTGTTGCTTTATGATGTATATCTGGAAAACCTAAGAGCGAGAAAAAAAAGAGGGAAATCATTGAATCCTGAAGGTGCTTCTGCACATTTTAACATTGAAAGTCACACACAAGTTGTTTTTTTGAGTTAGTCTCTCCAGAACATTAAGGAAGATGGAAGTTTGTGTCATTAACAACAATTTGCAAGGGATACTCCTAAATGACAGAGGGTTTATTTATTGGATGGGGTGCAGAGGTCCAGCACCTCAGAGGAACCCCACGGGGCTTTGAAAGTGCTGTCTAACAAATCATCCACTGGCAGATAGAAAATTCCTTCTCTTCCCCCTCCAAGCCACAATGGAGGCACAACTCAAATCTGTTACCTGGACGGTTTCCAACGCATTTCCAAAGAGCATAAGGCCACGAGTTGTGATTATTTTGGTGCTAAGCCTGTCCCAGGAGATGGGATAGAGGAGCACTGCGGCATGGAGAGGCAGGATGTGATTCACAGCACTTCTGGGGATGTTCCTCCAGTGCCACGTTGGGAACGCGCATTCCTAAAAGCATCTCCTCCTCGGGTCACCACCCGCCTCTTGTTAAAACGCCTCAAGTGTTAAAAGTATTTCCTCTGTGGTCACATTAATCCTGTCCCTCCTTCCCCCAAGGGTGCTGGGTGGGGTGCTTTTGTGGATGGTCAGCCTTTGGTCATCTGAACTGGTGGGTGAGAAGATCATTTATGTATTACTATATTCTAATTCATTACCAATTCATATGTATTACTATACACTAACCCCCTAAATTTTAAATTTCTAGGACTCTAATATCTCCCTCTCTTGTTTGAACTAGTTGTTTTTGTGTGTAGGAAAGCCATATGGTATCTAAACCTGATGTATCAGCTAAAGCATTACGTTGCTTAACTGGAAATCCATACTATTGAGAGTAAGTAAGTGAAAATCATAACTATATCGTCTGATAGAACTTTGTATTTCTCTTAAACTATTATTTAACAAAGGAATTCTACAATACTACTAATCCTTAAACTTTTGGTCTTCAGTTGATTTGTGGTGGGTGAGGAGCTTGGTGGGTCTGGGCAATGCAATCCTGAAGTCCAGAGCTGAGTCCTGGGCTGATCCCCAGCGTGGGCAGCAGGAAAGGGATTGGGATTCTGTCCCTCTGCCCTGCTCAGGTGAGACCCACCTGCAGAGCTGCCCCAGCCCTGGGGCCCAACAGCATAAGGACAAGGAGCTGCTGGAGAGGGTCCAGAGGACACCATGAAGATGCTCTGAGGGCTGGACTCCTCTGCTCTGGGGCCAGGCTGGGGAAGCTGGGGGTGTTCTCCTAGAGAATAGAAGACTCCAGAAAGACCTTGGAGCCCCTTCCAGTGCCCAAATGGGCTCTAGAAGAGCTGGAGAAGGTCTTGGGACAAGGGTCTGGAGTGACAGGATGAGGGGGAATGGCTTCAAGATGAAGTAGAGTAGATTTAGGGTGGGATATTGGGAAGAAATCCTTCCCTGTGAAGATGCTGAGACCCTGGCACAAGTTGCCCAGAAAATCTGTGGCTGCCCCATCCCTGGAAGTGTCCAAGGCCAGGCTGGACAGGGCTTGGAGCAATCTGGGATAGTGGAAGGTGTCCCTGCCCATGGCAGGGGTGGGATCGGAAGATCTCTAAAATCCCTTCCAACCCAAACCATTCTGCAATTCCCTGATTCCATATTTTCTCGGGCTTAGGGGTTGTTGATGCTGGTGGGACTCGTGCCACCCCTGTTGCGTCCTATAGCTCAAAGTTGGGCTTGGTCAGAACTAGAACAAACAAACAAACACAGATAGATCAGGTTTGTATCCCAAAGGAAGAGCTGGATCTGTGCAGCTGATCAGAGCAGCAACATGACCTCGGTGTCCTGGGCTGTAAATCAGCCTCTTGGATCCCTCACACAAAGAAAAGATCTCTAAACAAGCACCTTTTTTTTTTTTTTTTTTTTTTGCTTAGACTGGCATGACTTGTGATTATGCTTTAGGATTTGTAAATCTGTTTTAGGATTTGCAAATCTATTGCCTGACTTCTAAGCCAATCGACTGTTTCAGAAGTCAGTCAAGGAGTTAAATCTGATGTGTAGAGTCATGGTTTGTAAATCAAACCACAGCTCTCAAGTTAGCTGAGAAGATTTATGAATCTGGATGCAGATATCGAAATCTGGTTTATAAAAGCACTGATTTATAAATAAAGCCCCCAAAGTGCAGCTTGGCTTGGCGGGTGATGAGCCAGGAGGTGCAAGACAACCACGGCGTGGACACCCAGTGCCACAGCCACATCCATCAGCAGCCCTGGATTTCCCCTGCACTAGGAAACGAAAGCTCAGTGCTGCTGGATCACACCAGGATAATGGAGAAGAATTTGGATGTTTGCCATCACGGAGGGGAGTGGTTTCCCAGCTCTTCTCCAGCCCCTGGTGGGCTTCCCACACTGGCACAGGGGTGGAGCAGCACCTCCAAGCACCAAGACCCCTCCTTTCTCAGCCCTCAGCACCCCAATTTCCACCAAATCCAGGGCCCACTGCTTGGGAATGGCTGTGAGACTTCAAAAGTTTTATGGTATAAAAGTGTCTCTTATGTAAAAAAAAAAAAAAAAAGAGGGAAAAAAAAAGAGGGGAATCAAATTTCTACAGTTCTGAAACTTTTTTTGAGCATTTAAATTTTAAGCTGGGGATTTATAAATGGGCTATTAAAGTTTAAGAGTTTCATTATAGTTTTTTTTTTTAAATCATAATTACTTTAGGTAGGGGAGGAGGGATAGATCTACTTTATTCCTAGTGGAAACTATACATATATATGAAGTATCTATATAAAAGCTGGAACTGAGCTTATATTAATACAGTTTAACTGATATTCAATAACTTCACCCTCCCTTTTTCCTATTGTCCATGTTTAAATACTTCAAAAAGAATTCTAATCAAGTGGAAATTAATAGGGGAGGAAAGACTGGGGTAGCAGGAGAGGGCTCTAATCCCACTCTCTCTTAATATTTCAAAGTCTCTTTTATTTTCCTAATAAAAAAAGAGAGAGTGAGAGGGAGAAAGTGGAATTAATCCAGTGCTCTGAACTGTCCTCTCGTCTTGCTGATTTAAATAAAATCCAAGAGCACATCACACCAGAAGACCATTCCTGGCCACGTGCCACGGTGGGCTCCCACCTCCCAACCTTCCCTCCCTGCCTGGCACCAGAGGTGGTCACCCTCCCTGTGCTGACCCCCAAAACCAGCCCCAGGGGTTTTGAGGTGCCCCCCACCCCTCTCTGCACACACACAAGGGCAGGCTCAGCATCCTGGGGGAATTTGGTGCACCCAGAGCCCCAAGGACCCAGCTCATCCCTGCTCCCCTGGGAGCCTTCCTGGGGCCTGGTAATGATGCTGGGGTTAGATCAGGACAAGTCTGAGCATGAACTGCAGCAGAGGGAAATTCCTGGTGGATCCTTCTGTGACAGAGACAGAAGAAACCAAATATCCTGGCTTTTTTTTTTTTTTTTTTTTTTTTTTTTGCCTTGATTTCTCTGTTTGCTGCTGCATCCAGCTGCTTGATAAGGATAGGGGAGCAAAGCCTCTTCTGACACCAGCCTTGCCAGGGTCCTCCTAAGCCAAACTTCGGGCTTTAAACCTGACTTCCTGGCTGGTTAGGGTCCCCTGAGCCCCGAAAAGTCATTTGCCCGTGAAGCAGAGCTGGAGGCAGCCTTGTTGAAGCCCCCCGGGCTGGGCGCAGTGCCTCCAGCCGATCAGTGAATAGCAGCTTTATGCGGACAGCAGCACTCACTAGATGGCACAGCACTCCTTCCCTACGGCTTTATTCCCCTCGCAGTATTTGTATCATTATTTGTATCAGGTGTGAAGACAGCACCCAAAGTGGCCAGGATTTTCCTGTGGCAGCCGGGGGTGTGGGCAGGGGCTCAGCACACCCCCCAAATGCCAGCTCAGCCCGGCAGGGTTTGAGCTTTGCTGCTCTCTGCCTGTGATGCCACACAAACCTCTGCCCTGGAGAGTCTTCTCCTTCTTCCCAGTTTGGCTCAGAGGCACATTTTGGGGAAAGAAAGAGGACATCAGCACTCAGGAGTAAACACACAGCAGCTGTAACAATGTGGGGTGATATGGAAGAGTCTCCCTTGGAGAAAAGACATTGCAAATCTTCAATTTCAGCTGATCAACCTGGTTAACTGACAGGCACTTAAACAAAGCATTTCTCCAAACACTTTATTGTGGTGTTCTGTTTGTTTGTGTGGGTTTTTAAATTAATTTTAATTTTAAATTTTGGAATTGTTCTGTTAAAAAAATCAGCCTTCTAGATTTCTCAATCTCATTATACAGAAAAAAACCCATTCATTACATGTGATATTAAGCTCCAAGGCTTAAGGCACTATATGTGAGGATGACCATTCAGTGTCATTTTACATTTTAAATTGATGAACAATGAATAATTGGTGCAAGAAATGCACACAGCTGAGGTATCTTCATTCAACTGCTCCAGAATTTAACAGAAAACAAATAAGAGAAAGAAAGAGCCGTGGTTTTTAAGCATTCCAAGACAAATGATAGCACCAATGAACCAGAGAAAACCTAAATTAAGATGACAAGGATAGAGAGTTTTCAGTGGTTTTGAAGCCTTTGGTTTCTTAGAAATTCAACCAGCAAAACAAAAAAGAAAAGGATACCCACTCCTACAAAGCCACCAAGGATAAGAAGTTGGAAATAATGTTCTATTCTTGCCTGTAATATCTTCCCATGGCTGGCTGGAAGTGCAGGCTCTGCCCAGAGCTAATAACCAGCTATTACTGACTGTGACCCAGCTGGGCACTCAGGGGAGGGGGAACCATGCCCAAGGTGTGGGGAGGAAATATAAGCACAGGGTTGGAAATAACAAGAAGAGATTCAAATTCATAAAGATTTTACTACCAGCATGTTAAGAAGGAGATAATTGCAGAGCCTGTCTGTCTTCGGAGAGTGAGGAGCAGCAGCACTGGGGTGTTGTGTGAGACTGGTGGGACCAGAAAGGGATCCCCAGCAGCAAAAAGGCCTGGAAATTGTGGCTGCCCTCAGAAAATGGGATTTCTGAGAGAGAGGGGAGATGACAGGGAACTGGTTGGCCTGGCTCCTGGATGGCCTTTGCCATGGGAAGGACGGGGTGGACTTTCAGGGTCCACATCAGGGCCATTTTTTAATGGGAATGTTGATTACTTAAAAACATGATGAGATTTTTTTGTTTTGTTTTGTTCTTGGGGTTGGGTTTTTGGTTGGTTGGTTTGTTTTGCTTAATTTTTTTTATTCGTTTTTTTTTGTTTGGTTGGGTTTTTTTCTGGTAAAATGTCTTGGTTTGGGAAGACAGGTATCTGCCAGGGAAAGCTGGAGCTTCCCTTGGAATGGAGAATGCAAACCACCACCCCTTTTCCAATTATATTTTTTTCAGTTAAAAGCTGTTAGGCAAAAGATTTTAGAAATAGAAATATCAGTTCTTTACTGGTATGTATAAAAACAAACAAAACAACAACAACAACAACAACAACAACAAAACAACTACAGCATCGATAACAAAAACAGTACCAAGAACTTTGAGGACTTTGCTTCACAAAAACCCAGGGCAGTTTGGGAGGAGATCCCACAGGCAGCAGCCCTTGGATCCTCCTGAGTCAGGATCCATCTCCTCCACAATGTCCTGTCCTCCTTCACCACATGCAGATGCTCCCAGGAGATCCTTCAAATGTGACCTCAGGTGACATCAAATCCAACTGCAAAGTACAGCCTTCAGGACAAACTTATTCAGCTCATCCTGGTCTATGACAAAGCTGTTCTGAAAAGAAAATGTCAAAAATGTCATGATTTTCCCAAAGGACCAGAATTCCCGTTTTTGGTCAGTTGTTGCTGCCCTAAAGAGGTTGATGATCAGAATGAGCAGAAACAAGTGAGGTCAGAGAATCCCAGGATGGTTTTGGGTTGGGAGAGACTGTAAAGCCCACCCAGTTCCACCCCTGCCAGGGCAGGGATATCTTCCATGGACCAGGTTCTTCCAAGCCTTGCCCAGCCTGGCCTTGGACATTTTCAGGGACGAGGCAGCCACAGCTTCTCTGGGCAACCTGTGCTCCTGTGCTAAGTACTCATTTCACTCACAGGGAAAAATTTCTTCCCAATATCCCATCTGACCCCACCCTCCTTGAAGCCATTCTTGGGCTGTCACTTCAAATCCTTGGAACACTCTCTCTCCATCTTTTCCTGCAGGCTTCCTTCAGTTGCTGGAAACCACAATCAGGTCACTCTGGAACTTCTCTTCTCCAGACTGAAAAATCCCAACTCTCCCAGCCTTTCCTGGTAGGAGGGGTGCTGATCTCTGTTTCACAAAGTTGTGACATCTGTGCCCTGCCTCTGATCCTCGGACAGGTTGCATTGTTGCCCTCCCTGACCAGTGGTCCGTACTTGCTCCCAAAATAAAATGGATCCTTGCCCTTTCCCCAAGGAATTCACTCCTTGTGGTCATATCTCACTACCCAAATTATTTAAGCCAGTGCTGAGATTTCCCTAGGATTCAGAAGGATGTAAAGGATGCTCTTTCTTTGCTGGCAATGCTCTCACAAATAAAAGCAGAACCCACCAACCAACCCCAGTGAACACATGGACACCTACCACACAAACAAATATCCATTTGCTACAACATCCCCCTCCACATAAACCAGCCTGGACCTGGAGGAAAGGCTCCTACCATACCACAGGAATGAAAGATTAGGCAGTGTGAGTACAATAACCCATAAAACTCAGCAAATCCTCCAGTTCAAATATAATTTTACTGGAAGGGGGTGGGGGGAATAGCTTTTCTCTCAAAGAAAAGGTGGTTTAAAATTAAAATTCATTAAAGAAGGCTGGCTGACACATTTCTGCATTCTTTGAGGAAGTATATCTGTTTCATTTAATGCACTGTCCAATTAAAAAGAAGTGGTCTCTTATTACAGATATGATTTATTCTCTGATAAACCACTGATTTATGGCTCACTGGGGTATGTATTTAATACTGTCAAAAAAAAAAAAAAAAAAAAAAAAAAAGACACCCAAAACTATCTGCAGTGCTAGTGGCTCAGTCTGAAAAGGATCTGAGGAAGCAAAGACCCCTGGGAGTTAAATGTAATCTTTGCCTGGGATAAAAGCACTGGGAACTGCTGATCTTCACAAAAGGATCCTTTGGCACAACTCTGAACCACCCTGCATATGCTCACTCTTCCTCTCCTCCTCCTCTTCCTCCTCTTCCAGCACCCCAACCAAGGAACTGTAGGAAGGCACCACTTTAAAACAGAAAAATAAAGCAAGCCACAGAGCAAAAATACGGCATAATTGGAATTTTCCTCCCAAATTCTGAATGCCAGCAAAGTGCTGCCTCTTGGTAACAACAAGGAATAATAATTCATTTTTTAATATCTAATTTAGAAAAATAATTGGGATTTTTTTTGTAGGCAGCTTTTTTTAAAGTGAGTTGGGTTTTTGGTTTTTTCTCAAATTGGAAATCTCATATTGGTAATGGAAAAACAGGGAGCCAGGATATGCAAAGTGCTTTGCTTCAGTTTCCAGCACACTTAGCAGCAGCCTGGAGGAGGAGCAGCAGGATTTCTCCACGGGTGGGAGGTGGGAGCTTTCCTAGCTTGGAGCTTCTTGGTCCCCATTACAGCAACACAAAACTGAACAATCACCCATTCCCAATGAAATCCTCTGGGGGAGGTCAGAAATTTGCTTCTTTCCATCACTGAGCAGGGGAGGAGAGATGGAACTTGCTTAATGGTGGCATCAGGGATCCTTGAACCCCAGCAAGCTCTGCCTCCCAAAAGATTCCAATGACAAAAGCGGGAAAATATTCACTGCTTCTTCCCCTGTACAAACGCATGGAGGTGAACCTGTGCTGCAGCTGTGCACCCCTGCACCCACCAACCTGTCCCTCCACCTAGTCCAAATTCCTGGGACAGAGTAGTGATAGTCCTAAATATTCCAGCAGATATAGCTGGACCTCAGAAATAAACAGATGAAGAAGTAAAAAGTTTTCTGTTATTGGGATTTTGCCTCTTCAGAAGGAGCAGAAGTTCTGTTTTCACAGATTTTCCCTTATCGCTGGGAAATGTCTACATCCTTCCAAGGAAATAAATGACCACCAAAGTAATTGAATCATTGTCCAGACTTGTAATTAATATCAGACTGTGAACCTCTGCAAGAGTCGGAAGTAGCAGCAAAATCCCGTTTTTCTCTGCCAACTCCACCTCATCTGTTTGATGAGCAGAGATGGGACTGATGAGAAAAAAAACAGAGAAATTTGTCGTAATTCCTCGCTTCTCCCCAGATGTGCCCACCCTAACCCAGAAAGTCTCTGCAGTTCAAAGGTAAAGGTGTGTTCTCCTTTTTTACATATCACAAGTGTTTGTTTGCTTAGAGCTGGCACTAGGGCTTGGATCAAGGACCATAAATCCAAGATAAAGAGCTATCTTGTAAATAGAAAGAAAACCCTGGGAGTGATCTCCCCCTATCTGCTTCTCATGTGTTCTTGAAAAATCCTCCCCCAAAAAACCCCAAACCAACAAAACCCTCTAAAAAAGTGATGGCATTTAACTAGAAAAGGTTCATCTGAACTATCACTTCCTCGCCAGGTACAGGGAAATGAGGTCAGACACAGGGAAGGTCCCCATACAACATGGAAATGCCTTGCTCAGGGTTATTCTCCACTGAAAGCAGAAGGGTGTGATGGTGAAAACAAATCTGGGGACAACACCCGTGCTGTTGGTGTTGGCAAAGAGGCACAGTGGCCTCAGGCTTCTGGAAGACTTTCAGATAAATCTGCAGGTGACTGATAAATCCTGGCCTGGTGGCTGAGTGTTCGCGCTCTCACCTCCGTGGAGCTGGAAGGAATCTTTGCAGATAGTTCCTCCACCCTGCTCCTCCAGAGGTCTTCTTGCTCCAGGGAGAGCTGAGCTCCTCCACCAGGACCATTTGGAGCAGCCTGTCCTTCTCCTGCCCTGTGCCCTGGCCTCAGGCAGCGCTGAGCATGGGGACAAGGCTGGATGGCCTCTCCCGCAGTGATTCTCCACACAGAGCACCCCGCAGCCAGCCGGGAAGTGTTAACTGGTTTTTCCAGATACCATCAAATACATTTAAACAAGCCTGATGCTTGAATGCTTTTTGCATCGGGTGTGTTATACATAAAATATGTTGAGTCAGTGATAGCGCCCTTATCTAAAGACAGAAGCCAGCAAAATTTCACCTGGTGCACTTTGTCAGATTGTTCCTTGACACGGACAACCTGCGGCTGGCAGTGACAGCAGCTGATCCCATCAGGGACAGAGAGCCTTCACAGGGAACAGCTCCCTGCTTGCTGTTTGCTCTCCCTGCCCACTGCAGCTGGAGAACTAACAGGAGAGCAAAGAGCACGTCCAGGTGGGCACCACAGGTGAGCAGCATCATGCCAAGACTAAGACTCTGCAGTTTTCCCCTCAAGACACTTTTTGGGTGGAGCTTTGAGTCTCTAAGGATGAATCACAGCCTTGCATTTTTCTACTCAGACAGTGAAGTTAGAAATGTGTTGTGGTTTACCGGTGCACATAAAGCTGGTTAGGGCTGGTGTTGGTGATTTCCATGTTGCCACAGCTGCACAAAGCTCCTGCAGCCCTGGTAAACCTCCTCACCTTCGGCCTGTGGACATCACCATGTCTTAGTCTTGGTCACCAGATCTCCCAGGCAGGGAAGTAGTCTTCTCCAATCTGTGCTGGGCAGGAATTGCATCTCCCTCCCAAATGTGCCTCACAAATAAGCAGACCCTGTAGAAGACCCTAAATCCTTCTCAAGTGCTGGACAACAGCCCCAGTGAAGGCACGGTTCCTACACCTGCAGATGCATTCTGCTCTTGCCTGCTGCGCCTCCTCATTGCCACAGGTCTTTCTTGGTCTGAACTGACTTCCCCAGGGAGCAGAAGAGCATCTGGAGATGTGATAAACCTATACAACTTGCCTTTAGCCTTTTTTATGGAGTTGGAGTTTGTTTTTCTCCCCCACCTGACTACTGAAACAAAGGTTTGAGACATATGTCTGTGCCTTGGGGTAATTTTTAATGTACAGCCAGTTTCGTGGGTGACCACAGTGAATTCCTGCAGTTTGCCCATCCCATCCCTCCCAGATTCTCCCTGGAACCTGGGGGATGAGAGCACTGCTGGCCTCGGAGGGGTGCTGGAAAGATAAACATGGTGATGCACCCAGCAGTGATGGGAAGAGAAGCAGATAAGAACCTGGGCTGGAGAACACAGGCACAGAAATTATCTGAAGGCAGGAAAAGGATTATCTCTGTGGAATGAGTCCCACTCTGCTGAACAGGGTAGTGTCTGACACCAGAAAAGTGTCTCCTTGCTGCACCCTTGGTTCCACCACCAGCACACACAGCCCACACATCCATCCCTCTGTCTGAGAGTGTGTTCGCTCCCTTCTACCTCCATTTCCAACTGGCTTTTGGCTGATTTGGGCTCTTGAAATGAAACCACCAGGTGGGACTTAGATGTGTTGTGACTTCTTCAAGTTGAATCCTGCCTTTGAAATAGCAGCTGCGGCTCAGCCCCTCTTCAGTGCAGCTTCCAGTGCCCTTTGCAGCCAGACAACCTCTTTGTTAATGCGGTGCACAGACACCTTTTGACCTCTTGGACACCTGGGCTTCTCCCAGCCCCCTCACCTGAGAAAACGGTGAGAAACCATTCAAAGAAGAGCAACTGGGCTGTCTTTACCACCAAGAGAGCAGCCTTGCTGTGAAACTCTATAAAGGACCAAGAACTTGCTCTTCATCTCTTCTCCCTCTCTCTCCCTCTCTCGCCTTCTCCCACCTCAGAAAGTAATCTCATCCTTTCGTCACATATTATTGAAATCCCAGCTCTTAAAAAAAAAACTCTCATTTTTTGCCCAGACTGAGAGCATGTCATTTGGAAGTGATGTGCAAGGCAGGAGATAACCAGGTAGAACTCAGCGATTCGCCACAGAAAATGGCTCCATGGATGGTTGTAATGCTATCAGAGTCCGTCCCTCAATAGCTCTTTACCGCTCCCAAGCTCAGAATCTGCTGATTCAAGAACTTTGCCTGTGCGGGCGGAGGAGGAGGGGACTGGGCTCAGGGGAGATGGGAAGGTGTGTAAAAATAGAGCATTTGCGCTCCGGACAGAGCACAGAATAATGCAAAAGCTCTGCTTTCTTCCCTGTTTTTTTTTTTTATTTTATTTTTTATTTTTTTTCGGTGCTGCCGGAGAGGCAGCACAGTCCCTCCTGCCCGTGCTCCCTGGCTGTGTCCTCATTTCATGCTTTAGTTGTGCTGATTGGGAGGGCTGAATCCCCTCGGCTGGATGCTTAGTGCAAACCAGTTGCTCTGCCGGCTGAAATGGAGAGAGGTTAGAAGCTAACTCCGTGCAGACAGAGGATTTTCCAGAGGCAAATGGGGTCTCTGAGGGTGTGCAGCTGCAGGAGTCCCCGGGCCAGAAGGTCTCACATTGCCGAGGAGTTTGGAAAGAAGTGTCCCACACAGCTCTCATTTGTCCAGAAATGTGTGTGTGGCTGGGAAACGGGAGAGGTGGTGGTGCACCTCTCCTGTGAGTGAGCACAGGGAGGGGAACAAAGCCCAGATTTAAGCAGGCAGACAGGTGGGAGCTGGGGAAGAGACGAGTACAGACAACTGGGGTCTTACCAGCATCTCCAGCACTTTCCTGGATTTTAGCCCTGACTCCCTTCTTTTAACTTTAGATGTGAGTGAGGGCATGCAAAACATTTTGAGTGGATTTGTAAAGCAGCGCATTAAATATCAAACCATCCTTTTGGCAGATGAGGGGCCCCGGCACTGGCAAGTTGGTGGAGCTGTAGCAGTCAAGGCAGCACAGTCTCCTCCCAAGCAGGGGATTGTTCTATTGGAAAACCATGGATGGGAAATCACTGCAGGCTTCTCCCATTCCATCTGCCCTGTTCAGATGCTGCCCAGCCATCCCAGCACCCTGCCAGCCTCCCATCCCAGCTCCTGCACACGTCACCAGGCCTCTGGTGTTGGATTACCCAGGAACCAACCCAACCATCTCCCTGCGGGAGAGAAAACAAAGAGGTCTGGGTGCTCAGAGAATCTTTTTCCCTATCTGACACAACCCATGCTGGGAGGTTTTGTATGAATTGCATGACTGCAGGGCCAGGCAGCCGCTTCCTGCCTTCCTTTTTGTTCCCTGAACTCCTGAATCCGTTGGCACCCCCATGGAGCTGTGGGATTTCACCCCCATCTGCCCTCCCCATCCAAGGTGAACTGGAAGCCAGGCCTGGCCTGAAGTTTCTTGTCAGTTTTCCAGTCCTCACAAATTTAGGAGCCGTCAGCAAAGTAAAGGAGGATCACAATACCATACATGGAGAACTGCATAATCTTGGAGACGAGAGTAAAGGAAATGGGATGAAATTTAAGACTACTAAATGCAAGGTCATGCACTTGGGGATTAACAAGAAATTCTGCTCTAAACTGGGAGCTCATCAGTTGGAAATGAGAGAGGAGCAGAGACATGTGAGTGTATTAGTTAACCAGAGAATGGCTACGAGCCACCAGGGAGTTGCACTGTGGAAAAGCAGGAGTCTCAGCATCCTTCAGGTGAAGCATTCCCAGTTCAGACCAGTGGCAGTGCAGTGGTGTCATGGGCAAGATTTCACCTGGGGAGTTCTCTGCATTGAAAAGGTGGTCCTATCCACAGGGAAGAAGGGGCAGGGGAACAAAGAGGTGTTAAGGAAGGATCTTGACACCTCTTGGTTCAACTATTGGAGGAAAAATATGAATTCCTCCTTTTAGAGGCAAAAGGAAGAGCCAAAAGACACAGTTGGTGTACAGCAAATTAAAAGAGCACAAAGTAATGTATTTGGACATTGCAAATATATGGGTAGTAACCAAGCAGGGGAGTTGTGGAGTCTAAACCCCTTTGCCAGTATCTGATGAGGGAGGTGCAGCTCCACGTGCAGCATTCCATCTGGGAGCCCTGGCCACAGCCTGAGTCACCTGCAATAGTCTCGTGGGAGGTCGCATGGAGCCAGCAGCAACCTCTGAAGCAGGGATACGAGACTGACCTGTTGAGACAGGGCTACCAGAAACCCCTCCTAAGCCATTTAGCTTTTCTCAGCAGCAGGAAGAAGGACAACTTTACACTGGAGTTTTCCAGAGCTGCTGCAGTCGAGGTGGGAGCTGGCCTCTGTAGCCGGGAAAGCTGCTTTCCGTCTTCCAGCTTTGCCCTCTCCACTCTGTGTTCACCAACTTCAAACAAATTAATCTGAACACAGAACAGATGAGCTGGAGGTGGTACCTGGGAGGGTGTTTTCATAGTTGCTTTACTTTCTTCCCTCTTTCCAGTGAGGTTAAAACTTGAGGTTGAGGGAGTGTGGACGATTTTTTTCATGTCCTTGTCATGGGTTGTCACCTTCTCCCCAGCCAAGGTAGGTGTCCCAGTCTTTGGGGACCTCCCATGCCATGGAACTTCACACCCTCTGCAGCTGCCTCCCACAAGGTGCCACAGGGGATTTAGTGTAAAGACCTTGGAATAAAACACATACTGGGAGCAGGTTTATGCTCTGTATTTACTCACACGGGAGCAATGTTTCAAGCTGTGCTAAGGGCACTTTCTCACTGCAAAAAGAAATCTTTCCCCTTGCTGCCCTTGTCTCTGCTTTTCTCCTCAATGAACACAAACCTCCTGGTATATCCCAAGCCTGTCCCAGACCTCACTTGGCATTTCCCACTCTGCTTCCGCCAATCCCTGGTTTTAACCAGTTTCTCAAAAGTGTTGAGCAGCACTTTCCCCTGAGCAGTCCTGTCACAACCTTGAGTTTGAGGGTGTTGTAGCTTCTGGTGGTCTTACACAGAGCATTTTGTGAGTGTGATCCACCATGAGGATAAAAAAGGAAGGAAGAAATCCCAGACTGTAGCGGTCCCACATTTTCTGTTACCCTAATGCCATTAATTACATGGACAAACCATGGCTCATGGTCTGTGATCCGTCAGGATCCAACCCCAAACCACCCAAGTGCTCCTTTGGCCCCACCAGGCCACAGAATCCAAGTCCCAAACTGAGATCAAAGAGCCTCCAAGGTTGAGTCTGAATCCCCCAAAAAAGGCCTTTAGGATCCTTCTCAAGCGGTGCTTTTGTGTCCTCTTCTGTGACTCCAGCCACTTGTCTTCTTTTTTTTTTTTTTTTTTTTTTTCCCAGCCAAAAAAGTCCTGCCAAGAAGAAAGTCTTCAGGGTCTGCTCACATTCCAGCAACACTCCGGCCTCCAGAAGTCCTTTTCACAGCACACAATATGGCATTGTGATTAGATATAAACTGAAAGTGTATTTCCTGCCCTTCAGTAATTACACTGGCTTATGGGAGCTTTATTCAGCATGAAGCTTTATTATTCTGCAGAATGAAATTCTGTATAATTTTCCTCTCCTCCAATGTGCAGATGAAAAATCATATTTTGGTCCGAGTTGGAAAGAAAGGCTCAGTTATCACTTGAGAGTGTGGTGTTATTTTCCCCCGGAATTAAAAAATCCATCTGGGTGTACGACCCCGCTCACCCTCCTGCCTCTCCATTCAGCCTTTTGTATGCATATGAACCTTATCAATTTCCAGTGCCGCGGAGAAGGGAACCACAGCAGCCCCCCCAGCCCTCCCCACTCTAATGGAAACACGTGAGCTGGAGCAAGAAGTGAGCACAAACCCCTCCTGCTCTGATGGGGAGGGAGGTGCTCAGAGAATGCCTGGTCTGTGGCTGTCGCCCGTCGGCATCCCACTGCCGGGATGTTGGGGCAGGACCTCATGGATACAACACGGGCACCAAGCAAGGCTTGGCTCCAAAACCAACCTAAACCAGCTTGGTCACCAAAGGTGGGAGTTGTGCTTTGTGCAGGCACAGCTCACTCATTTCACACCAAGACACGGCAGATGTTTTCCCTCTGGCAGATCTGTCTCCAAAAGAGGACGTGGAAAAGCTCTGATGTGTAGTCCTGTGTCCACACACTCCTCTGTCTGTCTGTCTGTCTGTGGGAACTGGGAATCACTCTGTCCCTTGGGCACTCCTGGGATACTGCTGTTGCTACCATTTTTGGGAGTAACGAAAGATGATGGTTTTTCTAATAGCAAAAGCTTCTCTTGTGGCATTGGTCAAGAAAATTAGGCTGGAAACAGAATTTGTCTGCCTAAATTTGGTATCTCTGTCACTTGAGTTACACAGGATGAACCCCTGTGTGCCCAGATCAAGACTGGATAAATCTTTGAATAATTCCTGGTAGCCTTTTCCTTGTAATTTCATGTGGATGAGCCCTGCACATTGCAAGACAAGGCTGAAGTGAGACAGTGATGGCAGACAAGGATCTTGAAAAACACAAAATAAAATATTGCTGGTTTATTGGGAATGCTTGGTGGGAGTCTTGTGTCAGTACAGGGATCCCTGGAAGCTGTGTGTTATCTGGGATCACTCAGAGGGCAGCTCTGATCAATTTGTCTGGAGCACCAAGGAAGGGAAGAGCAGTTCCCCAGCCCCTGGTCTGTGTTACCCAGCCAAGGGCAGTGGTGAGAGCCTCCATGGGGGTGCCTTATGTACCAGTCATGGTCAAAAGCAGAGTAGAAGACAGTCCCTGTCCTGTAATCCCTCCGTGCTCAACTTCACCCAGAAGAGGCATTCCAGCTCTCCCCTACTCTGAGAAAGAGCCCCATCCATTCCTGCACAAACCACCTTAACAGTCCCCAAATTGCCTTGCAGCAACCCTGCCCAGCCCCTGCCCTGTCTGCATTTCTGTTCCTTTTAAATACCTACTTCTATCCACAGTAAATGCGTTGTGTTCTACTCTTGTTTGTTCTCTGGTTGGGTTCCCTCACTCCAACTCCAGAAATTCTTGAAGAGGATTCTATTTCACTCACCTTCTCTGACCCAGGTTTCCCACGATTGTTGGTGTGCCTCACCCACCTCATGTGCCCTTGGGAAGTTTGGATGTGACACCTCCTGCTCCCCTTGTTCCAGTTGTCCTGGTCACAACTGTGATTTTGTATTAATACCCCGTCACCCCTGAGATGGGTTTGGAAGGTCTTGGAGGTCTGGAGCTTTAGATGGACCCTGACTTGCAAAAATAAAGATATTTTCTTTGCTGATTGATGAACAAGACTCCAAAAGACAAGCAACCTGCTCTGGTGGAAGGTGTCCCTGCCCATGGTGGAGAGGTCAGAGTGAAATGTTCTTTAAAGTCCCTTCCAATCCCCAGAATTCCAGGATTCTGTGAATACTGAAAGAAAACATGCACAGTTGGATCATGACCTGTGGCATCAGGTGCTGCTGGACTGGATGTGGAAGGGAGAAATTTTTGGAGCAGAATAACCACCATTAATATTCAGGCAATATCCGGGGTTGTCAATGGAAATGCATCAATTAAGGGGAAAAAAGGAGGTGAAGGGACGGTGGAGAGAGATCTCGGGGTTTGTTTCCTGTCTCCTGAGGAAGGGGAGAGGGCAGGGCTGTTCATTTAGAAGGTCAGCAGTGAGCAGGGCTATCAGATGCCGTGCCAAGCTAATTCCTAATTGGAGCAGTGTTTGTCAACACCGACAGAGCCTTAATGCCATTGAGCTGGAGCCACAAGCTGTGATAGGGATCTAAATCTCTGCCCACGTGTCACTGCGTCCAAGCCTGAGCTCTGGGAGGGGCTTTGCAAACATCCCCCTGCTTTTCCTACAGCCCCAAAAAAGGGAGAGTAGACAGTGATGAGGGGTAAAAAGGTAGCATCGTGCTGCTAAGGAGTTCTTTAGATGTTTCATAGTAGAAACTGTGTTTGTTTCATTGCACAAAAACCACTCCACCAGAATGAACATCTGTCTCCAAAAAACAGATGCACAGTGAACCACCATTTGTTTAGGACTGCCTTGGCTCCTCATATAGTCCTCCCTACTCTGACACAGCTGTCCTGGAAAAGCTTCTGTCCACCTTTGTGTATTTTTCCCCTTGCAAGAGCTGTAGGAGGCAACTTCATAGAGAAGTGCATCAAGCGTGGAGCAAGGACGAGCTTTGATATAGGTCAGCTTTGAGTTCTGTGGGTGAAGCAGGTCTTCCAAGTTCAAGAATCTCTCCTGACACGGGAGGTGAGCTAAGGATTTTGTCCTTAACCGCTGAGGAGTTCAGGGTTTTCTTCTCTTACAGGTAACAATAAAGGGGTTTGCACTAGGGCAGGATCAACGAGCCAAATTATAAAGGCCATCCTGGGTTACCTGGGAAAAGAGGTTCCATCTGCTGTCCAAATTTATTCGAGGATGCATGGAAAGATCTCACTATTATCTCCATGATTTTCTTCTTGAATAAATGCAAGCTGCTCTTTGCAGGGTATCACTAAGCTGACTAAGATCCTCCTGTGGTCTCAACAGGAGGAAAATAAACAGATCATCTACTCTGAGTTGTGATGCTTACTTGTGGCTCCCCTAAGCCCACTGGGATAGCAGGATGCAGATCAAGTCCTTCTATCTTGTAGGGTTCCACTCTTCCTCCTATTTCTGATGGCTCTGTGGACACAGGAATATATTTCCACTACAAAACCCTCACATTGTCTTCAGAAAAAGTCAACAGATTTTTCCTAAATCCAGACAAGTATTGCTAAAAGACCTGGGGAGGAGGAAGAGCTCAAAGGCTCCTCACAGGTGGGTTTGACTCCCCCCAAATACCCTGGCTTGTCTCATACCTTTGAGTTGTTTGGGCAACCATGTTTGGCAAAGTTGCTGCAGAGCTGCAGAAGTATCACTTACCTTCTCCTCACTCATTATCCTGGGCTGCCATTTGGTACCTGCTATACCTCCAATGCTCTTGGCAGGATGCAGAAGGAAAAAAAAAAAAAAAAAAAGACACCCAGGTATCTCTGCCTTGCATGGATTTATGGAGAGGTAAGGAAATGCATTTTCCATGTCTCTGAATTCTTGCCATGACCATGTGAGGCCACTGCTGTCCTTGTGCATAAACAACGCAAGGAGTGAGTTATTACCAGCCCCAAAGACCAGAGCTCCTCACTGGAGGGGGCTTTTGTCTTTTCTTTCACAGCAGCTCCAGAAGCCTCTCAGCCAAACCTCCCCATGGCATGTGCTCTGCTTACCTGTGATTTATTGACGATAATCACGGGGCGAGCCATTTGTAATCAAACGTACAACAAAGACATCCTCGTGCTGAGAGGCAGTGATAACGCACCATTTAGTAATATTTGTGCAGTCAGTAATTTGGAGAATGAATGATAATTTCCTGAACTGAGAATCTGCACTGACAACCCTTAGTGCTATTCACCTCGTGAATAAAGATACCTTCCTCTCCATGTCTCGTGATAAATTCCTTTTATTAGGGCCACTTATGTGGGACTTTATCTTAATCGTCTTAAGTGTGGGGCAGTCTCTGTGCTGAGGTTTGGTCGTTTTTCATTATGACCTCCAGCATGCTCTGGGAAGTAAATAAATACCAGGCAGTGATATGAAAAGTCATTAAATGAAATGGGCTTTGCTAAGGCAATGCTCTGAGTGGCTGCAGACAGCACATCTGCACCACAGGAGGTGCTGAGGAACAGGGGGCATCTCTTACCTCCACCTGAGGAGGCTGAACTGTCCAACAGAAAAATTGGATGGTTTTAACCATCTCATGGTTAAAACTCATAGCATTGAGTACCATCAATGCACTGCTGCAGCATGAGCTTCCCCAGCTCCAACAGTGTTAGAGTCACAGAACAGAACCATGGAATGGTTTGCGTTGGAAGGGACCTTAAAGCCTATCTCCTCCCTCCCATGGGCAGGGGCACCTTCCACTATCCCAGGTTGCTCCAAGCCCTGTCCAGCCTGGCCTTGGACACTTCTGGGGATGGGGCATCCACAGTTTCTTATTGTTTAAGCCAAGCAAGGAAATATATTTCCTGCAGCTTTGGATTTTCAAGTAAAAATGTCTGTGAAAAGCCAAGGGGATTTTAGGATCTAACCAGGAGCTTTGTTTGATGTCCCCCATGCTGTAGTGCTTCATGGAGTCTGCTCAAGACTGGGGGATGGAGTGCTGGAGGCAACTGGTTCTAAGCTAAACAGCTGCTCCTCACCATGTCACAAATCTAAGCTGGGAGCTGCCATCCAACAGCAGGATGAACCAGAGGCTCCATTCTCCATTTCTGAGCTTCTTGGGCAGCATCCTCAGAGCTGGCAGGTCCTGGGGGCTGGGTGGCCCTCTCCTCTTTTTAATCTCAGACATGAATCACACAATGTCTGTGTGATCCAGCAGAAGTGACATGGTTTGTCCTGCTCTGCACCCCTGCTCCATCCCCTCAGCACTGTCCTAATGTTGCATAAGACACTTCATGGAGAAAAAACGAGGGGGGTGTTTTCCTGTAGGCAGTGAGAAGGCTGACAAGGAATCCTGTTTCTGTCACAGGACTGGGCTTTGCTCTTCACTGGTATTTCCAGCATGAACAGGGACTCAATTTCTTTGCCATCAATAGCATTTACAGGGAATAAACAGCATTGCAGGTGAGGGCACAGCACAGACTGCCAGCTGTCTCCCAGGTAATTTGGACTGTGGTCACCTCCTGAAGGCCAAGTGTGGGCTGTGCACTGAAATTGTTGCCTGTGGCATTCAGATTTTTTGTTCTTTCCTGGCTCTGAGCACTCAGTTCCCCACTCCTCTTCCCTCTCCTCATTGCAGCTGTGATTTAATTCCAGACAGGCAGCAAAGTTTGGAAACATGCAGATTATTCCTGTTCTATCTTAATCATCCTCACCAGGGAGAAATAGAAGAGGAAAGCTTTTAAAAACACTTGGATAAAATGAACTAGAATGATGAAGTGCGTTAAGAACAGGAAAATCTAAATGAGGTGGAAATAACGTCTTTATTGAAAAGACACATTTTAATCTCTCTCTCCTGCACTTACATGAACACACCTGATGCCAAGGCAGGAGGAAAAGGTATAAGTTGGGAGACTGCCCTGGCACTCAGTCCTTTCCAGCTGTGCCTGTGGTACTTCCCAAATCCTGGCACTGCAGTCTTCCAGCCAAGGGCGAGCACTGCAGGAATCTGCCACCATGGAATTGTGGAATGTCCTGAGCTGGAAGGAACTCCCAGTGGTTGCTGAGTCCAACACCAATGGAATCCACAGCAGACTGCTCCTGTGATGCTGCTCAGAGAGGCAGGAAGCACCCACCTGGAGACAACCTCTCTTAGCAGCAAATTCCACATCCACAAGGATCCATATGGGAGTAGTGGGGGAGTCCATAAAGGTGTTTTGTGGGGCAGCTGTTGGTGACAACTTGGAGGTGCACTGACCTGGGAATCAGTGACCCTGAGGATGCTGGATATCAAGAGAAGCCTTCAATGAGAGCCAAAAAATTGAGGGAATCCATTCCAAAACCTGTGACCCACTGGGATGGTTGTACAAGGGTGGACCCTGCTATGCTCACCCAGCAAAGGACCAAGCAGGGAAATGACTGATCTTGGAGGCTCCATTGTTCAGGTTTGTGGCGCAAAAGAGTTTTCCCCTCCACCTCTATTCATTACAGAGCCAAAGATCTAAACGTTTCTAAATTCACAATGCTGCCCTGAAGAGGTCCCAATCATCATCTGCCAGTAGGGTTGGGCTTTTTGACCTGATCAGAAAAACAATCCTTTAGATAGAAAAGATATCAAAAATGAAGTGCGACTCCCTCCATTGGCCTGAAAGAAGGCAGGTCACTGGGTGAATTTGGGATTTTAATTTTACGAATCATCTTTTGAACCGTGCTCATTGTAGTGTTTGATAGAGTCTGTTTCCCTCCTGATCCCACTGATTACAGATTTTCTTCTCAGTGGTCTCTCTCATTTCTAATGTGCTGCTATTATTCAAAGTGATTAATTGAAGTCTTTGGCCAAACCTGTACCTGGATATGAGCTTTAACCATGGATGTGCCATTCTGCAGTCCTGTTCTTGATCTGTTTCCTGAGGCACACGGCAGCATCCAACATTTTCAACACTCTAGTGGTTGTATTTCCACAACAGACAATGCAGACAAAATGAAATAGATAGAGTTGCAAGAAAAGCACAAGGATCAGAGTCCTGGCCCTGCACAGACACCCCAACAATCCCACCCTGTGCATCCCTGAGAGTGTTGTCCAAATGCTCCTGGAGCTCTGGCAGCCCTGGGGCCGTGCTCATTCCCTGGGGAGCCTGGGCAGTGCCCCAGCACCCTCTGGGGGAAGAATCTTTTCCTGATACCCAACCTAAACTCCCCTGACACAGCTCCAGCCATTCCTTGGAATATTTTGCTGTCACTGGACACAGAGAGCAGAGATTGGAGTTGCCTCTCAGGAGGAAGTTTAGTTCAGGTTGTAGGGGAGGATGAACAAAGATGGTACAAAAATACTTATAAATATGAAAGACAACCAACAGTGGGCTTGTCAGACCTGGGGGATGATGCCAGCAGGAGGGATGAAGGCAGCTGCTGCTTTCCTGAGTCAACACATTGACATAAAATGGTTTGGGGTGGAAGGGACCCTAACCCTCATCTTGTTCCACCCTCTGCCGTGGGCAGGGACACCTTCCACTATCCCAGGTTGCTCCATGCCCCATCTAACCTGGCCTGAAGCACTTCCAGGGATGGATCAGGAGGGCTGGACTCAACATCTCTTTTCTGCTTCCAATAATGTACATTCCCAAATTAATAATTTACAAACCAAACTATTAAAGGTTACAATTTTCTCCCCTCCGGTCCCTAGAAATGCAGATAATGATGGCTCCAACAGCAGGACAGGAGTGATCACCTGGATGTCTCAGTTCAGGTAGGACTGATGAAAGATGTGATGGCATTAGGAGCTGATATTAGCTGGTATTAGGAGCACTACTGTGACAGGGTTTGAGAAATGGTGACAGGAACCCACAGCTGGTAGAGAATGGCAGCCAGGAGTGCTGCCTCTTGTCCCATATTGTGACCTGGAGATGCTGCTGCTAGGACAGGATGAGCCTCAACTTGCACCAGAGGAGATGTAGGTTGGATATTAGGGAAAACTTCCTCACTGGAAGTGAAGCCAGGGATTGAAACAGGTGGAACAGACTGCCCAGGGCAGGGGGGGAATCACTGCCCCTGGAGGGATTTAAAGGTGTGTAATTCAAAAAGGATTTAAAAGGATGTGGCACCTGGGGACGTGAGTTAGCAGTGGCTTCGGCAATGTTGGGAGAATGGTCAGACCCAATGATCTTGGAGGGCTTTTCCAACCCAAACCACCCTATGATTCTCTGCTCAAGATGGACACTCCGGGCCTCTGTCCCCAGACTCTCCTCACTGGAGCCACCCCAGACCTCGTTGCTTGGGTGGCCGGGAGGTGGCCCCGTGCAGAGCAGGGCTCCAATGCCAATTAAAGGAGAGGCAATTAAGGAGAGGCTCGGGGAGTGGAGGGGAAGGAAGGGCTGGAGAGACAGCAGAATGCTGGAGCCATCCTCTGTCGACAAAGTGCTGAGACAACAAACTTAACCTCTCTGTCCACGGCGTGCCTATCAGCCATGGTTATTAAATCCCACAAAAGGGAGAAGAGCACCAGTGAATAGGGTTGAAAGAAAAAGCACTTTCCCCATTTGGATTACCTCCTACAGAACAGGACCTGCCAGTGAAAGGCGGAGAGTGTAATTGCTGGCCTGAAAGAGAAGGGGAAAAAAGGAGGATAAAAAAAAACTATAAAGGGAAAGAAAGAAAGAAGGAAGGGGGAAAAATTGATAATGAACAATTTATCCTCTGAGCTAACAGTTAATTAATTCTGAAAATATCTGTCAGGCTAATGGAGGGGGGGTAGCTGTGCCACTGAACACAATTAGTAAAATAATAATAACAAAAAAGGGGGGAAAAAAAAGAAGAAAAAAGATTTTTTTAAGGTGTTGCTATCTTCTTAGAGACCAGGCCCTTGGCTTCCCAATGTCATTCTCAACACAATTTTTTTTTTTCTTCTCTCCCTTCGTCTCTTTTCAGAAATTGTTCTCATGAATGATTTATATATGTCTAGTTATCTGGAGTGATTTCTATGGACCCGGGCGCATTGCTGCATAATTGTTAATTTTAATGCCATAATAGCTTCAGATGGAGGAAGAGATTAGGCGTTTATTGCACAATTAAATGAAACATACTTGAGAATCACAAAAGGTTCCGTAATTATTTCAGACCATTAATAAAATGGGCATTAAATTATATGGGACACAAAAGGGAAAGGAAATAGATTTTCATTACAGCAATAGAAGCCGAGAGTAGTAATAGATCCTTGTTGAATTCTCTTTCTCTCTCTCTCTCTCTCTGAAATTAATTGTTGCCCGGCTTATTTCAAAGCAAAATAAAAGAGAAATAAAGTGTGTTAAAGAACCTCTGATGAAAGGCCTTTGTTTGATAAGGACAATAGCCAGTGATACACTCTGGGAAAAAAAAGAAGAAAAAAAAATGGAGAGGAGAAAAAAAAAAAAAAAGGAAGATTTGATTTTGGCTTCCTGCCCTCAGTCCTGCAGGCAGAATGGGGGCTGCGTGTGGACACACGAGGGCCTCTCCTCCCCTTCCCAACACCACGGGGCTGTGGATGGGAGGGAGGAGGAGGATGAGGATGGAAGGTTCCCCCATCCATTCCCAAGTGCTCACAGCCATGGCTTTGGCACTGGGGGCAGGAGAGGCAGGAACTGGCAGAAATCCCAGAGATGCTCTCGCAGAGGGGCCGCGCTTGGCTTTTTCTAGATAAGACCACGAGCAATGGATTTGCCTTGCATGGAAGATCCAGGGCTTAGCAGGGACAAGGAAGCAGCAGGTGGAGGCTCCCAGGTGTTCCAACTGCAGCAGAGCCTGGAGTGAGACCCCTGGGGATCCCAGTGGGGGCAGCACATGGGGCTGGGGGAGAAAGAGCTCCTGTACCTCTGGCAAAGACAGCCCAGAGCAGCCTGGGCCTGAATGCCTTGGGAATGTCTTCCTCTTGGCCTGGGAAAGGCCAAGGGCAGGACCCACCTGAAAAACGTGTTACAAGAGCCTTTAAAAACTCTGATCTCGTGCTCTGTATTCTGCCAATATTATTTTCTGATGGCAAAAGAAGGAGTATGAGCAATACCTGATTCCCCATGGAAAAAGAGACAGCCCCAAACCCCACAGTGCTGATGAGGGGGAGAGGACTCAGAGCCTGCTGGGGCAAGTTTTCAGGGATACTCAGGATTTCTGGAGTGGCGCCTCTTGGCAGTTACAGAAGTCCATGGTGACTTAGGCAGTTTGGAAAACCTCATGCTGCTTTCAGCCTCGTTTAGACATAAACGTGCCCTCCCAGCAGAGTTGGTAGGGATCTGAGTGAGCAGCAGCACAATTAAGAGTGAAAGAGGTCAGAAGAGAGTCATTTGTAGCTGATGACAAGCTCATCTTCCACCTCGCGGCCTTCCTTCACCATCCTGAAACTCCTCTGAGAAGCCCTAATGAAAAATACTGCTAAAAACATGGCTTTTGGTCCAAGAGATGTTGTGCACGGTCAGGTCCCTCACACAGCTTGCTCCAGGGGCTGCAAAGGTTTCCAAGAATATCCCTTCATTAAAGGAAAATATGGGGAAAGGGAGCAAAATAAACAGAAATCTTTAAAAAACGTCATGGCGAAGCAAAGTTTACCAAAGAAATACAGCGTGTGAGGAAAGCAGCCCCAGCTCCCAGTGCCCCTGGGCGTGTGCCAGGCAGGGAAGCTGTCATCCCGCCTTGCCCAGGGGCGGGAATTGCAGAGGGATCAGGAGCAAGGAGCATCCGAAGGCAGGGATAAACAGACAAGCAGCCAGGGTGTCTCTTCCCGGAGCACAACTGCCCTTGAAAATTCAGCTCAGCTGACGCAGATCAGACGCACGGCGCTATTTTTAGGCTCCTTTGCAGTGTTTTACTTTGCAGCTGCATTCCAGGCCTCCTTCTGTTCCCCCAGCAGCAGGAGAAGGGATGCCTCAATGGTCAGGGAAGGCCTTTGGGTGTGTGCAGTGGGAATTTGTGGCAGAACTTCTGGGAAAATATATACATTTTTTTAATAGCAGGTGTGTGTTGAGGGCGGGGGCTGTGCTCCTGCCTTCTTTGGGAGTGAGGCAGGAAGGGACAAAGAGACTGGGGAGGTAACAGGGACCCCCCAATAGCTTTGTGCAGCTGGATCTGGGTGTTTCCTGGAAAAACCAGAACAGGCAGGAAGGTCCTTCTGCATGGGACTGTCCCTGGGACCCCGGCACACTGTGCTGCAAGGAATAGAGAGCTGGGACAGCATCCCACCAACCCTCCCAGTCTTCTGTCACAGGAGACCAGCAGCACCATGCTGAGCACCTGCAGCTTTGGTGGTGAGATTAAGGCTTCAGCAGGGACCCAGAGGAAAGGAGTTTGACAGGAAGAGGCTAAAGGAATAAAAAAGGGAAAAAAATAAAAAAGAAAGAGAAAAAAAAAAAAAAAAAAGAGGAATGGTCGTTCATGGACGGGGGAGGAGCAAATGGGAGTCTAAGCAGGAAAAGAAAAGAAAAAAAAAAGTTAAAGCAGTGAAGTCGCTGTAGATAAGCAGCAATAAGGAGGCCGTGGGCTGCGCCGCCAGCGCCCTCTCCTGGGCACAGCCAGCGGTGCTCCGGCCCGGGGGGACCCCGCAGGGAAGAGATGGACACGGGGAGAGGAGGGATGGACACCGGGGAGAGGAGGGATGGACACCGGGGAGAGGAGCGATGGACACCGGGGAGAGAGATGGACACCGGGGAGAGGAGGGATGGACACCGGGGAGAAGAGGGATGGACACCAGGGACAGAGAGATGGACACCGGGCAGGGAGCAATGCGCCTCGGCGGGCCAGTGATGCTCCCCGGAGCGGCTGTGATGGCTCCAGGGCAGAAATGAAGCTGCCCAGGGAAGGGAGTGATGCTCTCAGAGTGGGAGAGATGCACTCCGAGGAAGGGAGTGATGTGACCCCGGGAACAATGTGATGACTTTCCCAAGGTGGAAGTGATGCTGCATGGAATGGGAGCGATGCTCCCGAGGAGGGAGTGGTGCTCCCTGGTTGGTGAGTGATGATCCCAGAGTGGGATTGGTGCTCCCAGGGTGGGAGATATGCTCCCCAGGGAAGGGAGTGATGCCTCCAGGGAGAAAGTGGGCGTGGGGCAGAGCCATCCGGGTTCACGCGTGGTTCAGCCCTTCAGACAAGCAGGAAGCCCTACAGTGATTTGGTACAGCACCAAATCAGCAAAAGGATACTTAGAGGTAAAAATAAGAAGCTAAAGGGAGAGTTGGTCAGGGAAAGCAGGGAGAGGGGAGAAAGTCTTTGGGAGATGAAAGAAGGTTGGCATTAGAGAAAAACAAATAAGAAGATAAAACACGAACAATGCAAAGTATTAAAGAGTCACTAAAAAGGACAAGGAAAGCAGCCAAGTGCAGCGGAATATCAGCCATGTCACCCAGCTGGAAATCAGCAAGGAGAGGACTCAGGATATGGGGTGAGTTTGGTTTTAATATGAGGGAAGTCCTACTTTTTCCAGGCTAGCTCTTGCAGGGCTGGCTCGGAGCACAGCGCAAGGTGCTGCCT